>NC_060271.1:36685118-36784227 GCF_021613505.1 Equus quagga
CCCCTGGCCCGCGGGAGCGCGCGCCGCCGGCCTCCTACCTTCGCGCGCGCCGCCGCCGCCGCCGCCGAGGCCGAGCGGGCCGGGCCGGGAGGGGACGGAGGGCGGAGCCCGCGCCCGAGCCGCCCGTTCCCACGTCGCCAGGGGCGGAGGGCACGCCCCTGGGGCCGGGGCGGGGCGGGGCGGCCGCAGGCAGCGTGCAGCGGGCTCCCTCCGCGGAGCGTTTACGGGGCACCCGCGCGGGAGGAGGGCTCCTCCGACGCGGTCGCACTGACTGCTCCGGACAGCCCCGCAGGCGGGGATTGTTAGCGCCTTCTGCATAATCGGGATAGGGAAGACTGGCAGTCCCCAAGGTCTCGGAGCTGCAAGGTGGCAGAGCAGAATGGCACCCAGACCCAGCTGCAGGGTCCCCCTGCCGCCTCGGCCGGCGTTCACTGGCCCGCCTTAAAGGCCTTCGCCTCCTGAGCCCGGCCATGACCCGTGGCGCGGGCCCACTGCGGGCTTTCCCTGCCCGCCTCTTTGGGGCCGCAGGAGCAGCACTGAGGCTTCTGTGACTTGAGCGTGGGGAGAATGTCTCCCTTCTCCTGTTGTCCTGCCACCTTGGAGGCGGTGCTCTGGCCTCAGTTTACTCGTCTGTAAAATGGTGGAACCCCATCTGCTGCCCATTCCTTCTCACGAGCTCGCGCGCCTTCCCCGAATAGGATGGGGTGAGAGCGTGGAGGACACCACGCGACTGAAACTAAACAGGGGTGCGTGTTTCTGTTGTAACACTAGGTTAGCTTCCGTCCGGTCACTGGCCCTCGCCTGCCGCTGTTCTTGAAGGCATTGGATCAAATCATCCACTTTCAAAGGGAGGCGGGTCTGAAGCTCCAGGCTGAGGGAGCGGTGTGCTCTGTTTGAAAATGCATGTTTAATTTTGTGATTTGATACTTGGAAAACAGTAAATGCCCAGAAAGCAAAGCGGCAGTCCTGCAGCTGCGGGTTCAGGCCTGCAGCTGCGGGTTCTGCGTCGCCCCATGGTGGGAGGGCACGCGTGGTACCACGTTCTATCTTTGTTACCGAGGAGCCTGGTTTTTATATCTGAGAAACCGCACTCCAGGCTGCTCATGTGCCCTGCGGGCTTGGAGGCCCCAGAGGGTGCAGCAAGGCTGTGGCCTGGGCCAGGGCTGAGAGCTATTGGTCGAGGGAGATTGGGGTCAGGGTCCGTCCCTGGCGTGTGGCTGCGAGTGGGGTGCCAGGTAGAGAGGAAAATAGCACAGTTGCCCTGAGGTGTCCCTGGCCCAGCCGAAAGAGGGCTGACTGACCTCTGCCAGTACGCACAGCCAGCCCGCACGTGCCCCAGCATAGCCCAGGTCTGTGTCACCCTGGCTGGAGTCCCCAGACTTGCTGGGTCCCTACCGAGACCCTGAAAGGCTCCTGGCCTCACCAGTCCACTTCTGGTCCTGCCTGCCCCTGCGGGGGCCCTCATTGGAGTGTTCCTTGCAGCACCAGGGTCTGCACTTGGCCCTGCCATTGCCCCTCCCTCTAGCGGACCTGCCTGTCACCTGGGTCTGCCCAGGCCCCTCTCCACCAGGTCTCCCTCAGTTACCAGTACCTGCACCTCGTGGGCAGGCTACAGGGGCTGCGTGCCACACGGTGCTGGCTGCTGCCTCTTGTATTTTCTCATTCTGTCCTCAGCCCCTCTGAACACTCCTGTGAAGCAGGATGTAGGCTGCACAGTTGGTTCTAGGATTAATTCCATTTTACAGATGAGGAAACCAAGACTCAGAGAGGGTCTGTCACTTGCCCAAGGACACACAGCAGGAAGTTCTATGGCTTCTAATCCCACGCTCTTTCTACCGTGCTGCCTCACATGAGACTTTGGGAGGGACAGCAAATATGGCTCCTCTCTCCTCTACCCTCTTACCTGGAGCCCACAGGAGCCTGTGCAGGGAGCTCCTCAGGGGGCCTCTGGCTCCCCTCTCTGTGAAGGGGCTCGGTCCCCTGCTGTGCTGATTCAGCGGCTCTGCTCCGCTCAGCCTGGCCTGTGGTCATGTGAATCCCCAGGGCTGCTGCCCACCAGTCACCCTGTCCCATAACCAGGTGGCACCCAGCCCAGCAACCCTGAGACCAGCCACCAGAAGGGAGTTGTGCCAGTGCTCACCTGCTCACTGTGGAGGGTTCTAAATCTGCACTCGGGTAACAGGGTAACAAGCGACTGGAGTTACCACCCCCGGGTTGCTAGGGCCAAGTGCCTGCCAAATCCGGGCACTAGGCTGCGCTGGACTCTGCCCACCACCAGCAAAGCCACATCAACCAGCAGGCTCAGAGGACGGGCGCTTGGTTAACTGGATTCGCAGGATAGCTTAAGGCTAACTCGCAAGGTCTTTCTACAATGCCTGACTTTAGGAGTAAAAAAATTAGAAAGACAAAGCTGTCCAGCAATAAGTGACTTGCACGTATAAATAAGTCATGGGTTGTTCACCTGATGGGAAACCATGAAGTCATTCCAAATGTTGCCGAAGAGCATTCAGTGACTGGAGACAGGGTACAAGACACTAAGTTAAGGTCTCAGAGCAGGAGGACAGAATAAGCCCCTATTTGTAAAAGAAAAATTCACACCTGAGCTAACATCTGTTGCCAATCTTTTTTTTTTTTCTTTCTTCTTCTCCCCAAAGCCCCCCAGTACAGTTGTATATTCTAGTTGTAGGTCCTTCTGGGTGTGCTGTGTGGGGCGCCGCCTCAGCATGGCCTGATGAGCCGTGCCATGTCTGCGCCCAGGATCTGAACCAGTGAAGCCCGGGGCCACCAAAGCGGAGCGCACGAACTTAACCACTCGGCCCCAGGGCCAGCCCAAGTGTACTTCTTATATATAGATGTATTAGGAAAAAGATGAGAAGACATTAAAATGTTAACCCTGCTTTTTATCTTTGGATGTTGGTATGACAGTTGACCTTTTAAATGTAGATTTTCTTTCTTTGAAAAGATGATATGGGGCCAGCCCTGTGGCATAGTGGTTAAGTTCATGCACTCCACTTCCATGGTCTGGGATTCACAGGTTCGGATCCCGGGCACAGACAGCACCACTCATCAAGCCACACAGTGGTGGCATCCCACACAAAATAGAGGAAGACTGGCACAGATGTGAGCTCAGCAACAATCTTCCTCTCACACACACACACACACACACACACACATACACAAAGATGGTATGTTTACATGGTTTGAATTTAAATAGTACGGAAAGTTATACATTAAAAGTAAGTCTCTCTCCGTCTCCTAGTCACCCAGTCTCGCCCTGTGGACAACCTGTGGGGTGCTATTTCCTCTATATCTTTCCAGAGGTACTTTATGCACATAAAGAGTGTACTTTCCCTTCCCATTTTTTTATGCAGCAGAGAGCATATTTTCTCTACTCCTTATTCTGCACCTTGCTGCCTGCCTTTGCTAAAGCTTAGTGATCATTGCCATCAATATATAGAGTTTTTCCATTCTCTGTTTCCCCCAGGGATCTAACAATCCACTGGATGAACATACCTAAATTTATATAACCCATCCCTGACTGATGGCCACTGGAGTGGGCAGACTGTGGTGAGCTGAATTGTGTCTCCCCAAAAGATACGTTCCAGTCCTAATGCCCAGTACCTGTGTATGTGACCCTACTCGGAAACGGGGCCTTTGCAGATGTAATTAGTTAAGGATTTTGAGATGAAATCCTAAAATTTAGGTGTATTCTAAATCTAGGGTGGGCCCCAAATCAATGGAGGGTGTCCTTACAAGAAGAGGAGAGGACACACACAGATACACAGGGAGCAGGCCATGTGGAGACGGAGGCAGAGACTGGAGTTAGGCTCCTACGAGCCGAGGAATGCTACAGCCTTTGGAAGGAGTGTGGCCCTGCTGCCATCTTGATTTGACTTCTAGCCTCCAAACTGGGAGAGAATAAATTTCTGCTGTTTCACGCTACCCAGTTTGTGGTAATTTGTTACAGCAGTCACAGGAAACAAATTTGTAGGTAGGCTTTTAAGATGGTCCTCGACCATCCCTGCCTCCCAGGACTCACACCCTGTGCAATGCCCCAGCCCGAGAGTGTGGATGGCACCTCCGACCTGCTTCCCCTCCGCAGAATCCAGCCAATGGGATGGGATGTCACTTCTGAGATAAGACTGTGATGGCTATCTTCCTGGCACTCTCACTTGTTCACTTTGATGGAGCAAACTGCCCAGTTGTGAATGATGGAGAGGCCCGCGTGGCAAGCATATGTGAGTGACCTCTGTCAGCAGCCGGCACCATGTGAGTGAGCTTGGAAAGGGATCCTTCCCGTCGAGCCTTCAGACAACCCCTCAGCCTGAGAGAGGTGCAGAGACAGGGGACTCAGCTGGGCTGCACCTGGACTCCCGGCCCACACAAACCATGAGACAATAAATCTGCGCTGTTTAAGCTGCTAAGTTTGAGGGTGATTGTTACACAGCATAGATAACTAATGTAGACATGTAGGCTATTTCCAATCGTTTGCTATGACAATATTACAGATGATTAGTATTTTTTGTTTTCATATCTGCATGACATCAGTAATCAGAAAGAAAACATTAAAATATTTGTCTGCATTCAAGCTGCAGTGAGGAAAAATTGTTCTTCTCTCTACTCCAGTCCACTCTGCCTACATAGTATCTTCCTGATACTTCCTCCAAAGAATCAACAGCTACTGAGCGCCTACTGTGTGCCCATGATGCATTTCAGTGGCTTCCAATCACCTATGGGATAAAGCCCCACCCCTTGCCTGTCATTGAGTACCTGCCATAGTAGGGCCTTTTTAACTCATGTGGCGGGAATGTGAACTGGCGCGTATTAGGCAGGTCTTATGTGCCGGCCCTGCGGGCAGCTCAAGTAGATCAACACGGATGCTGGAGCCAGGCTGCTCGGTTCCAATCCCAGCCGGCCACCTAGCAACTGAGTGACTTGGGGCAAGTACACAATCTCACATACTTCCATCTCATCATTTGTAAACAGGGAGGAGCCCCTGCCTTGTGGGGCTGCTAGGATGATGAAGGAGCTTCACGTTAAGCGCACAGAACAGCACCTAGCAGAGTGAGGGTTACATAAGCAATAGCTACCCTCCCTGTGAGGGGGAGAGGCAGGCCCGCAGGAGCACAGCAAGTGACCTCCCAAGGCCACACAGCCATCAATCTGCCCGGATCTTTTCACACCAATGCCCACTTCAGATACGCTTTGTTCACTTCTTGTATGACTTCTCTCTTCCTGCAGAACAATATTACGATGAACTCAGCAGCTTAAAACAACACATTTCCCCTCTCACTTTCTGTGCTCAGGAGCCCTCTGCAAGGCTGCAGCCAGGTGTCGGCCAGGGCTGGGGCCCATCTGAAGGATCACCTGGCAAGGATCAGCTTCCAAGCTCACGTGGTTTGGGCAGCATTCGGCTCCTGGGCTGCTGGGCTAAGAGCTTCAGCTCCTCGTCAGCCGCCGGCTGCTCTTGCCACCTCGACTCTCGGCTAGAGCAGCTCACACAACATGGCAGCTCGCTTCGTCAAAGCCAGCAAGACAGAACCTCTCAGCAAGACAGAGGTTGTGATCTTATACAATGTAATCATGGAAGAGAAATTTTGTCATCTTTGCTTTATTCTGCTGGTTAGAGGTCACAGGTCGAGCCTACGCTGAAAGGAGGGAATTACACACAAGGGTGTGAACACCAGTTGGGGATTGCGGGGTGCACCTTAGCATCTGTGCCACACCTCAGTGTATCCAAACCCTCCTGCTGTATAGAGAGCAGCTCAACTCGCACAGCCCCCAACCCAGTGCAGAGCTCCTACCATCCGTTTTCCCCCACCCCCACCCATTTGGAAGCTTCAGTCCAGAGGTATAATTGAAGACATGCCTGATTTGGTATCAGGGGTGTTCCTGGGGACCCTGGTCCCATAGCAGGTTTTTTTCTGCTGGGATCCCAGAATGGTGGATGGTGACGGAGAGCACCAATCTGTCCCTTGCCCCCCAGACCCCTCAAGATGCTTTTCAGGTTAGATCCTTGACGGCCGTTTCCTCTCCATCACCATTATGAGGAACAGCTCTGGGGATATTACCTGATTCTAGACAAAGGCGATTAAGATCAAACTATAGGATGGGCACTTGCTGGCACTTTAAGTGCCTCATCTGAGTGACACCCGGCTTAAGGAAGGAGCCTGTGTTCACACACCTAAGCAGCACACAGCCTAGATCCGAAGCCCAGGTCTGCCTCCAGAACCAAAGTGCTCACCTTCAGTGTACCACAGCTCTGAGGAGCTCCTCTCCACCCGCGCCTCCTCATGTCCAGCCTCCGAGCACTCACACAGGAGGGGGAGGTAATGGGCAACAGACACACGGAAGTCCACCTCTCCCGAGACTCCTCTGACGCCATTTCCTCATCCTTATTCAAAAGGCACGAGGATCCTCTGCTTCAGTCTTCTTTCTCCTCTCTCACACTGTTTATCAGCCAGAGTAGCTATTTCTAGAAACGACAATAAAAACTGCATCTTTCTTCAGAACCCTAAGGCAGGAGAAGTCCCGTGGCCTTTTTAATTTTATTTTTGGCCTCTGTGTGCCTGTACACCCTTACTATTTAGAGAGACGCTTCCTCTGGGAGGTCTTGGTAGGAGGCATGGGTCCCTCCCACATTAGAAGGCAAGGAGCCCAGAATGTCCCAGAATGCCAACAAGACTATTCTTCTGGATGCATCAGCAGGAAGTTACTGGTCGTCTTAGGGCAACAGGGCCACATTCTCTTATTTTGGCCATTCTGACATCCTGGCCCCAGACTTTAAATCCAGACACACGATCAGTGGTGAGAGGTGCTGCGAGTCTAGCTGCGGCCTCTTGGAGGGTGTAGCAGCCATGCTGCCAAAAATATGTTCATCTCTGACATAAAATGACAGAAGGAAAAATATTTATTTTTTTAATCTTAGAAATATGGTCCCACAAAAAGGCCAACACTTTTTCAGTTCATCAGCCTGACCCTTCAAGAAAAATTCTTTCAATTAAGAGGTAAAGGATGTCAACAAAAGCAATTTTAGAGGTGTGCTCAGATAAAATTATTTCTCATAAACCAGTAATCCAGGCAACCTTGGACTTCCAGTTCACTCAGAGCTCCTTCTGTCTGTCATGTACAGTCCCTGAAGGAGAAAAGCAAGTAAGAGGTTGTCTGCAGACAAGGCACTTCAGAAACCACCAGGGAGAAAACCCAAGTCCACCAGGAACTGCATGGTGAGCCTGGGAACCCAGAGGGCTGCCAGCGGACAAGAAGGCTGGACCCCCAACCTCCATAAGCACAGCTTCACTCTCTCTCCTGCCCAAACACTGTTCCACCTGGCTTCCAGCGCCTGCCTCGGCCCTGCACTGCCCGCCTGGCCTGGAGGGAAGAAACCAGGCCTCCTGGCCGAGATGAACACTGCTGCCTGCAGCTCTGGCAGCTCCTGCGGCCGCCAGTGAGGAAGGCTTTCAGAGGCCCCCTCAGGGGCCTACTGCAGGAGCAGTCCCTTTTGCAAAGACAACAAGTTAGTGCAGATCAGCACATTAGCAAAGCAAATATTAAAAATTCTTTAAAAGCTGGTTAATACTCCCAATTTCCCTCCCGATTGTCTGCTCAAGCTGCAGCCTATAAACCTGCTCGAAATCAGGAAAGAATCCTTCCTCCGAAGGTGCCCTGACTGAAGTGACTGCAGCCCATGGGACAGCACGAAGCCCCCGCTTTCGGACAGTGATCACGTGACACCTGTGACCCCCGAGAAGGGCTGATCTGAGTCCAGGCAGCAAACGCAACCCCTTCTTTTCTTTGGGGGCTTGTGTTTAATGCGGGTCACTGTGATGGAAGAAGCAGTCTCAGTCTCTCTCACGTCAGGAGCACAGACAGCGACAGGGGTCCTGGAGCTTTGCTTCTCCTGGGTTTTGGTTGCACACCTGAATCCCAGGAAACAGTGTGACACGGTGCCAGTTTACTGCCTAATATGTCCAGTCTGTCAGGAGACTCAGGCAAGGCGGGGAGGGGAGAGTCATGCTCCAAACAGAGGCTGGCCAGGGAGTGCGGTGTCCTCCTTCGTTTGGCCCAGATGAGGCAGCGGCTCCTTTCCAGAAGTTGTATGAGGGAAGAGCTGGGCTCAGGTCAGAACTGGACCCAGCCTGCACCTGGCTGAGTCTGGCTGGAAGGCGACCTATAAAGGGAAGAAAGGGAGGGGGTGGCAGAGTTCAAATGTTTGAAAATACAAAGCAGATAAAATGCGGCTTTGCTCTGGGCTGAAACCATTCCAAGAAGTTAGTCCTTGAACCTTCTGGAGCAGGGGTCAAATCTAGCCCTCCGCCTGTTTTTATAATCAAGTTTCACTGGTGCACAGCCACAACCATTCATTTCTCTACTGTCTGTAGCTGCTTTTGAACTACAAGAACAGAACTGAGTGGGTGGGACAGAAATCATATGGCCTGCAAAGTCTAAACTATTTGCTATTTGGTCCTTTACAGAAAATGTGTGCTGACTCCTGTCCCACAGCCTGCCCATATAAACAACGGTGCAATAGGTATTTAGCATCTTTTCACCCCGACCCCAACTAAAGGCTTGAAATTACATGGAGGCAGAGAAGGCAAGAGACCTTGCCTCAGAGGCCCCACGAGGATGGGACAAGGCTAGAACCCAGGTTAACCCTCAGCCCAGGGTTCTGGGGTAGCTGGGTGTAGCGGGGGGAGAGGGAGGTACTGGAGACAAGCCAAAGCACTTGGCGAGATGGGTTCAAGACCAGCAAAGTTTTCACAAGGTGGTCCCGGGCCACCTAGCAGTAGCGAGCAGCAAAATGCCTTAACCGACAGAGAGTGCCACCCAAAGCAGGCATTCGGGCTCCATCCTCGGGCTAGCCTGAAAATGCCCAAATCAGAGCTCCTGCTCACTACGTCAGAAGGCAGGCACTTGGAGCAACCCCAGGTTTTTAAAGCAGCAGCCCTGGCCCTAGTCCCACCACAAAGAACGTGACCCTCCTCACCCTGTGGACTTGGTGAAGTCTCCCCAGATGTCGGCGGTGGCAGGAGTGGCAGGCTTAGGCTGCGGCCAGGACACGGTGGCACCTCCTATCGATGTCCCCGAGTCCAGCGGGGAGGGAGAGAAGAGGTGACAGAGGAGTCAGAGACCTCTCTTTTTGGCTGTCTCAGTGACCCTGCAATCAGTCTCGTGATGCCAAGTGGCTGACAAAGACACACACACAGATGTAATTTTGGGCAACAAAACACCAATAAGCTGCCATGTTTCTGGCATCTTCTCATGAGCCCTTGAAGGCTCCTGCAGAAAAAGCAGAAAGCCACATACAGGGTGGAGGGGAGGGGCGCCCATGAGGGCGAGTCACACGTCATCCATCACTCATACCTGAAGCTGACCTTGTTTTCAACTGTTTATGTTGGAAATCTGTTTAAAATGTGCCATCTCCTGCCCTAGCTTCGTGAATGGAGAATGCTCAGCAAAAGTGCAAGGTCATCTTCACACAGAGCCTTTAGTCCAGTGTCTGGATCGACCAAACGAGAAAATGATGTGCCAGACATGCACCAAGCCCTGGGAGCCAAACTGGTTAGGGTTAGGGAGAACCTTCCAGAAGAGGTCCTACAGAAGCTACTATCTGTGCATGCCTCTCCAGCGATGTGGGTGGCACCATGGGCTGCAGTGCCTGCTTCTGTGTTTCGGCCCCTCCCCCAGGGCTGCCAACTGTCCTTTCTGAAGGCCCTACACCTGCCGCCCTCCACTTTCTCCTGAATGTGCTGTTTCCAATCTGTGCTGGGCTGGGAGACCAGAGAAACCAGGGCCTTCGACAGTTTAGTCTTACAGTTCACAACATGCTTAACAGACATTATCTCATTTGAACCTCACACAGTCCCTGGGGGAAGACGGGCCGGGACCAACTGTGTGACTTTATCCAGGTCACTCAAGCCTCGGTTTCCTTCTGTCTAAACTGGGGACAGTAACAGTAACTACTCCACAGGACTGGTCTGAGGGTTAAGTGAGTTAATATGCGCAGGATGCTTAGAACAGGCCTAGCACACAGTGACGATGACAATATTAATAAAATAGGAGCTAACATTCAGTGAGTGCTTACACAGTTCCAGGTACTGTTCCTAAGTGCTGTGCGTGGATTAGCTCATTTGATCCTCACAAGAAACCTGTATGTAGTATCATTACCACCCACATCCTACAGATGAGAAAACCGAGGCTCAGGGAAGTAGGCAATTTTCTGAATGTTGCACAACTGGAGAGCTAGAATGTGAACTCGGCCAGTATGGTTTCGGAGCATACAGTAAGTGCTCAATGAATGTGAGCAACTCACGACGTCTCATCTGACATCATTTTGTTTGCAGACATGCTCACTGTCTGTCTCGCACATTAGAACAGAAGCCTGAGAACAGGAACTTGGTACTGTACTTGCAGTGTCCCCAGGGCCTAAAATGCTACCTGGTACATAGCAGGTACTTCCTATTAGTCGTTAAAAATGCACCAGCAGGGGCCGGCCCCATGGCCAAGGGGTTGGGTTCGCTTGACATTGGGGCAGGGGTGCTTCAGCTCCACTTCAGCGGACTGGGGTTCGCTGGTTCGGATCCTGGGCGTGGACCTACACACTGCTCATCAAGCCATGCTGAGGCGGTGTCCCACAGAGACGAACTAGAATGATTTACAACTAGGACATACAACTACGCACTGAGGCTTTGGGGAGAAAAAAAAAAGAGGATGATTGGCAACAGATGTTAGCTCAGGGCCAATCTTCCTCACACACAAAAAAAGCACCAGCAACTGAGGGAAGGCTTAACACAGGGACTTCCAGATCTTCGTGAGCATGCAGATTCCTGCCCCTACCCCAAAGCAACACCTAGGCAGGTGGTCCTATGACCGCACTCTGGGAAACAATGCTCAAAGAGTACTTCCTGTGCAGGGCAGGGGCTTGCTGACTGCTTCTCCTGCCACTCTCCTGGGCTGGGGTGTTCCCCACAGGGCTGAGGGTTGAAGCCTGACCTCCAGATGGGGGAGCCGATGTCCAGCACCCTTAAAAGGCAGGCTCTTGCCTGAAGAACCTAGTGAGAGCTGTGAGGAGGAAGCGCACTAGTGACAATCTCCCAGCCTGGGGGAGGCCAGGAGCATCAAGCTGGGCCCAGCAGGCAGGACGGGGAGGTCGAGGCAGTGGGCTGGCATCCCAGCACTGTCAGAGGCTGGCTCTAGGAACTACCCTCTGGAATGCAGGAGTCTCCAAAAGGCAGTCCTTGCGCCCTGCAGCGAGCACCAGCACAGCTTGCGGGGGAGCTGCCTCAGTGAGCACCCCAATGGCCTCATTCAGGAGCCTGCTCCAAACTAAATCTCCAATTTCATTTCCCACCACTCACCTCGGCATACTTATGCTGCAGACAGCTCCCTACATACATCAGGTGCTGAGCCTTAGCCACGCTCTTCTCTCTGTCTGGAATGTCAAGTGTCCCCTGCCCCAATCTCCCCCCTTCAAGGCCCAGCTCAATGCCACCTCTTCCATGAAGCCTACCCAGATGACACCAGCTAGCAGTCAGTCTGGTCCCTGTACATTTGGTCTATGTGCCCATGAACCCCCCTCTCCTACTAGCTATGAGCTCCCCATGAGCACACTGTGTCTCCATCACCCACTCACTCAATACCCACTGGGCAGCCTCTGAGAACCAAGACCCATATGCTGATGATTTCACAGCAACAAATGACTTGCAGTCCCTGCCCATCAGGGGAGGACAGACGCCCTGAAGGGGTAAATGGTGGCTATCAGGGGAACAGAGGAACCCCTTACCCAGTGTGGCAGGATCAGCTTTGTGGTGCCCACCTTCCAGTTTGTCACATACAGGTACTAAACGAGGGATGAGCGTGAGTGAAGGAGGAAAGCCATGCGGCCCCAGCTGCCAGGTGGAAGAGGGAGCCGCAGGTGCAGGTTTAGCAGCAAGTACAGTTACGCCCGAGCACTGACCTGAGCTGGAAGCAACTGCTGGCTGGACAAGGGACCCCCCCACAGAGAACTGCTCCCCAGGAGGGATCAGGGTGGAAGTTTTGCCCCCTGGGGGAGGGGGAAGCAGGCTCAGTCCTCCTGTGCTGGCGGGCCGGGCTCGGGGCGTCCCAGCTGCTCCTTCTTTCTTCTTCATGTTCTAAAGAGAGGAGAGGAATGGGAACCAGTCGGTTCTGCTGGAGTCCCCCTGCCATCTGAAAACCCCACGAGGGGGGCCAAGGCGATCCCCGAGACCCCAGAAGTCTGTATAACGAAAAGATGGTTACGGGCCGTCCAGCACTTTCATCCTTATGAGTTGCAGTCAATGCATCACAATTCTAAAACTATCACAAAGACATTTAATTTCAAAACTCAGCACCTGACTTCATTAATCATCAGGGAAATGCAAATCAAAACCACACTGATATGCCATCACACACCCACCAGAAAGGCTACAACACAGAATATTAAATACTGCCAAGCGTATAGAGCAACCAGAACAGCCACACACTGCTGGGGGAGTGTAAACTGGGAAAATTACTTTGAAAAATCGTTTGAAAGAATCCATAAAGCTGAACATATGAACTGAGGACCCTGCAACTGCGCTCCTAGATACAGACCCAAGAGAAATACAGACCTATGTGCGCCAAAGACATGCACGTGACCGTTCACAGCGGCACGACCTGTAAGAGCCCCGAACTGGGGACTATGTCCACCACCAGCTAAATGGGTGAATAACGGGACACATTCTCATGATGGAGCACGCCACCACAAGAATGAACACACTACATGCAACAACACAGATGCTCTCACAAATACTACGTTAGTAAGAGAAAGAAGTCATACACAAAAGATTACCAAGCTTATGATTCAATTCATAAGTTAAAAACAACATCCGGGGTATTCAAAGTCAGGACAGTAGTTACTCAGGGGGGCAGTTCCTAGAAGGGAGCAGGAGAGGGCCTTCCAGAGGCTCATCATCTTCTGCTTCTGATCTGGGGTCTGGTCTGCCTAAATTTGGTTTTTAAAAATTCACTGAGTTCTGCATTTACAATTTGTGCACGTTTCTATATGCATACCATACTTCAATAAAACATTTAAAAAAACAAAAACCAAAACCTGAGCACCAAGTGTGACCCAGAAACCAGCACGGGTTACAAAGATGAAGACAATACGGTTCCCCACTCATAAGGAGAGCAGCAGCTTCATCAAATGAGTCAAAAGCCCTCGGAGACCTCAGTGTGAGTTCAGCTGTGCTGGGTACTTCTGGCTCCATGACCCTGGGCGAGTCCCTGAACTTCTCTAAGCCTCAATTTCCTCGTTAATAAAAGGGGAGGATGCGTAATTCGTAAGAGAAAGTGCCTAAAAAAAAAAAAAAAAAAAAAACACTACCTGGCACACAGCTGACGCTCATTAAATGTTAGTTTCCTCCAAGTAAAAGAAAGAATGGCAGCCCCACCAGTCCACTGGATAGGACCTGTATTTTCTCTTAAGGGCCAGCTGGCCAACTTCAAGGGTCCCAAATCATCACCAGCACGAAGCAGAAAAGAGGAGAAAGAGACAGTAAGTAAAGAGGAAGAGCATTATTTCAGGGTTATAAAATTTCTTCAAAAAACATTGCATTTGGTCCTTGGTTCCCCCAAATCACTCCAACTCCACCCCTGTAGCCAGGCCAAGGCCACATCTTAGCCCAGCCTTTTCCTGCTCTCGACAGGAGATAAGGGGGGAAAGCCAGATGCAGGGCAGCTCAGGACGAAGACACAGGGAGGCAGGACAACACCACCAGCAGAAGCTGCCGAGACCCCCAGCACTCACCTCGACGCCCTCCTGCCCGGAGCTCCCCCAAGTCTTCCTTACTCAAGGCACGAGACCAAGATGCAGCTTGGGATGAACAGACCACCCCTACGCTAAGATCCAGGACAGAAACGCCAGCTCCAGCATCAAGTGACTGATGCTCCTTCTCATCTCAGAGGCTCTGCACATAGCGTTCCCTCTGCTTGAACCACTCTTTCACCCCTCTTCCCTTGTTTACCAGTCACCTCTTCCAGGGAGCCTTCTCTGGTTCCCTAACTCTGGGCTGCATGCCTTTCCTCTAGGAGCTCATGGCACTGAGGACATTCCTAAGTCAGAGCACCTCTCCTGCCATGTTGTGTTGTGATCACATCTTGACTCGCCTGTCTCAGCTTAACTGTGAGCTCTATGACAGCTGAGCCCTCTGGTTCACCCCCAGCATTGTACCTGGCACAGGGCAGTGCCCAATAAACATCTGCTGAACCGACAGAAGTGAACTGTGAGACAAGAGTGATGGGCGCTGGGCTAGGCTTGGTGTGGTGGCCACAAGTATCACCTGACCATGGCAACACAGCCAACCAAGGGGGGAACTCACGGCAATGTTGAGCTTGATGGTCTGGCCCTCCTTGAAGCCTAGGTCCAATTTGGGGCCTTGGTCTGGGTTCTGGGCCTGTTTTGCAAATTCACATTGCTGTTTCACCCACCTGGGGAGAGAACAGGAAGAAACAGGTGAGGAACAGACCGGCTGCCCCCTTCACTTGCTCACTCAGACCTGCATCAGTCCACAGGAGGCTTTTATTGCAGCAGTGCGGGAGAAAGAGCCAGGCTTGGAGCTAGGCCTGAATTCAAACCCTGGCTCTGACACGTAAGCAGCTGCATGCACATCGGCTTCCTCATCAGCAAGACAGGATGACAATTCTCTGTCTTAAAGCCTGCCATCAGTGCTCGACGAGATCACCGATGCAGAGGGTCCCAACACCGGTCTTCAGAACACCTGGGAACCTAGCCCTCTCCTCCCAAGCACAAGGCATGAGAACTAAGACAAGGTCTTAGCACCTCCTAAGGGCTCACAAGGCAAAAGGTGAGACAGGCACACGTCCAGGAGGCAGACAGCAACACAGAGATCCCCACCCTCCATACAACACCCATCCAGGAGCCACCCGGGGAGGGGCACCACATAAGGGAAAAGCCACAGAACCCCACGCAAGCGGCTGCACACTCCACACTTGCTCGCAGCCAGAGGTGGAGGCCTACGGACGGCAGGAGAGCAGTCTTTCCTGCCCTGCCTTTTAGCTTCAGAAAGGACCACCAGGGCATCTGGTGGGTGGCCTGGGAGTCCCAGCACACTTATTACATCACGGGGGAACAGGCCCAGAAAGGCCACAGGGGCCTGACAAGGATTCTGGCTGCTCAGGGGCCTGGTGAGGGAAGAGATGTGGCACCTCAAATGCTGGGCCAGCTGACAAGGGTGACAGAGATGGCCTTGGGAAAGAGAGACAACTTCAAAGCAGAGGTGAGGATTGGCAGCGCACAGAGAAGGCAGCCTGCCTCAAAGGAAAAGTGAGTTTTCCTGAGGCTCTGCTGGCAGACAAACCACACGCAACCAGCTGGGTACCCCAACCCTGGAAATCAGCCTGTCCAGGGAGAGAAGGGAGGAGGCATTGAGTGCGTGCCTCCTGGAACCACTCACTTGAAATGGTCCTGCAATGCGACATTGAAGTCGAAGGCATCACCTCGGTCCCCGAAGCCAATTCCAATGAACGCCCGTCGCCCTGGCAGACAACACATGATCAGGCCACTTTGCCGAGGCAGAGGAAACCCTTCTCAAGAGGAGGAAGCACCAAGACCCACGCCTACCGTTTCCATCTTCAATGCGGATCACGAAGTACCTGCTGGAATCCGTCACGCTTTCCACGGCTGTGCCAGGAAACTGATCCACGGGGGCCTGAGCAAAGAGCTCCCCTGAAAGCAAAAGTTAGGGTGAGCCTTGAGCCCCTCCCACCCTGATCTATCACATCCTGGGGCCTTTTTCCTGCGAGGCAGATGGGCAAACCTTACTCTGAGATTCAAATCAAATCCATTCTGGCTGAAGGGAAGACACAGGAACATAACCAAGGAAAGTGAGAGGTGGCTTACAGGTCAGACCTAGCCCACAGTTCTAATACTTTTAATTTAACTGCCAAACATTTCAGAATCAAATTACACATAAAATAATCTAGATTTCTGGCTTCTCTTAAAATCAAAAGCTCTAGCAATGTGGGGCCTGAATTCCCACATGAGAATGATGGGCTGGACAGCCGTTCCATCTGCCTCACCCACTTTCATTAGCTGCCTGCACCCTGAGGGCCCTGAGCAGGTGAGCCCCGGTCCAGGTACATCACACCTTCCGAAAAGGCCTGGTACCCGGGGCAGGACTGCAGAGGAGCTGTGAACCCAGTGGAAAGGAGAAAGTTTTCTACCCAGAGAAAAAAATCTGAAGCAGGTTGATTTAATCTCAGAGACAAGACAAAAGAGGGATTGGTTTTAAAAGGAGTCCTTGGGAAATACATCCCACTGTCAACCACAGATCCCTAGGGCGCAGTGCAACAAACACATACTGTGAGCATTTATGACCAGCATCATCTGCATGTGTTCTGACTTCTGATGGCGCTTTAAGTATTTAACCAAATATTTTCTACGGGATCCTACGGTTCAGAGGTGACCGTGCAATCAAGGCTGAACTGGACAAAAACAGTGGCCCCCGAGCCTGGGGGTTCTCGCCACTTTTTCTGCCCCCCCCCCCCCCCCCGCCCCAGTTTGGTACCTGGGAATCTGGGACTTTCCCAGATGCCTTCAGCCCAGAGCAGTAGTTCTCAACCAGGGGTAATTTTGCTCTCCCTTCCCCCAAGGGACATCTGGCAACATCTGGAGACGTTTTTCGTTGTCACAACATGGGGGGTGCTACTGGTATCTAGTAGGCAGAGACTAGGGATGTTGCTAAATATCTTAAATTTGACTCGACAGCCCACAACATTCACCTGGCCCCAAATGTCACTAGTGCTAAGGCTGAGAAATCCTGGCCTAGAATGACTGGAAAGCAAGAGACAAACATGACCCAGTGGGCATGACCCTGAGCCAGGGTCCTGCAGGCGAGGCTCAGCCCTGGGCAGTGGCTGCTACACTAGGCGGGCACCTTAAAGTCAGTTCTCAAGGCTCCCAGAGAATAGGTGTTGCCATTCCCCAAAGCGACACCACCTGGGACATCTCAGCCAATCTCACAGCCAAAGCTCTCCAGCCTAGTCGTGGCAGCTATCTCTTCAGACTCCTCCTCAGTCAATACTCACCCTGCCAACCCCACACTCCAGAACAAATCAATGCCTTGGGTCACCTCACGGTTCACACAGCAACTGGATAAATATGTGTTCACTTCATATTTCCAAGAACCTTGTGAAGTAGGAGCTAACGTGATCTCCATTTCAACAAAAAGGAGGCCAAGGCGCCAGGGGTCACGTGGCTCATCCAAGGTCCCACAGCTCAGACACAAGCGACACAGCTCTGAGACCAGGCAGCCAGTTCTGCCTATGAATTTTTGCACTTTGTTCTGCCCCATAAAGGAAAACGTCTACGCATTAGAGAAAATAAACGACCGAAAGCTGAGGCACCTGACCAAGCGGGCACTGCGCTCCACCGCTGCTCTGGGGGCTGGGGCCGGGGCTATGCCAGGCGCTGTCGCCCTCCGCAGCTCACCCAGAGGCAGCGGTGACGCAGGACTTCCAGAGAGACTTCCCCAAAGGTGACATCTGCCAGCTGACCCCAACACAGCCCAGCCTGGCTTGTCCTCTCACCGCAGAAAGAGCTGAGTAGGACAGTTTCCAGCTCTTTCCGTTAGCGGGCGCGGTCAGTCTGGGGAGTCACCATTTAGTCGATAAACAGAATTCCTGAGTAGGAACTGGAGCTCAGCAGCAGGGGGCTGTGCATCTTCACCCAGCTGATCTTCAAGGCAAGCTCCAGGGCTCCGTACTCGGGACCAACCCGCAGGTCTGCTCTCCTTGGGCTCCAAAATTAGCATTTTCTTAAGGACCCCCAGAGGGAACAGCCGCTTGACAGGAAATACTCCCCTTGAGACCTGGGGACAGTGGTTTCCACAACTAAGATGGGGGAACGGAGGAGGCTGAAGGTGCCCAGACCCCTGGGCGGACTGGCCAGGCCCAGGCTGCCTCTCCCTTCACAGAGCAGGCGCACACAGGCCTCCCCTGCCTTTACCTGAGGTCCTGTCCTCCAGCTTGATGTAGGCCACCTGCCCTTTTGCAGTGATCCGCAGCCGGCCACTCCATGATGGCTGGTCTAGCTGCCACTCCGCAGCCCTAAGGGGACAAAAACCATTGAGCCTCGGCCAGAGGCTCCTGCCCCACCACTCCAATGCCGGGGCGGGAACGCGCAGGCCCTGCGGGCTGCTGGCTCTAGACCAGGGGCTGGCAAACTCTCTCTGCGAAGGGCCACAGATCTCGGTCACAACCACTGTGCCGTTGGAGAGTGAGCGCTGTCATAGACAGCACGTGAGAGCTGGTGCTTTAAGTATCTCAACCAAATGGCTTCTACCGAGCGCGGCTGTGGTTCAGTGAAACTTCATGGACCCTGAAATCTGAGTTTCATATAATTTTCACATCATCAAATGTTCTCCTTTTAAATTTTCCCCATTCAAAAATGTGAAAACCATTCTTGCTTGCGAGCCATACAAAAACACAGTGGGTTGTAGTTTGCCGGCTCCTGTTCTAGGCTATTGAGCCCTTGTCTGAAGGACTTCCAGTTTTCTTTCTGCAGAGGAAGCAGCTACTGGGGCCTGTTGTTTGTTTAAGACGCTGCTAGGCTGAGGTGGTCCGAGTGGCCATTTGGGACCACCGAGACCATTTTGGAGGAAAAGGACAGAGGGGAGCAGTAGTTCCAGTGAGGAAAGTGCGTGGGCGTTTAAGAAACATACTCTCAAAGGTATCCTAGGCAGAAAGAAACCCAGGAACCCATGGCCCTACAGCAATGCCCACTTTTGGCATTTTTGAAGCAATGACTTCACACTTTAGCTCTAAGCAGCAGCTCAGTAAAACCCCCAAACAGCAGGAATCCTGGGTGTTTCCAGGGGGCTTTTCTCGGAAGTCTCTAAGCACATGCCAGTTCTCAAGAACTCTGAGACAATGTAACTGTGGGCGCAAGCTGTTCTGAAGGCCACACAAATGCAGACACTCAACTCACAAGTCAGCCAACTCAGTTTCAGTTCCTCTTACTGGGGCAACAAGCCTTAGACTCAGGCTCAGCCGAGCTCTATGCCAACCAGCCGGCCCTGACACTTGGTAACCTCCCCCCTCTGGGGGACCCAACCCATTCTACTCAAGGGGGTGGGGGTAGACGACCATCCTTGGTTGGTGGCTTGGTTGGATGATAGAAAATAAACATTTTTGTTATTGTTACTATTGTTGCTTTCATACTATCTTAAAATTATGTCACCGATGTAGTAGGTGTTCAATAAAATACTTGTTCAACAGAAAATCAGCTATAAGCCTGGGTCCACACAACTGGAAAGTAACAAGAGGCCAGATATGTGGAGACTCTGTCATTCTTGAGGTGCAGGCCAATCCTGTATTTCCAAATAACTAGCACGAATATCACCTTCAAGAGCCCCCCCCCCCCCCCCCCCCCCCCCCCCCCCCCCCGGCCCAAGTGGCACGAAAGAGCCCTAGGCCAGGTTGTCTGGATCAGGTGTATCTTTTTCCTTTTATATCTCCGGTTCCCTTTCGATAGGGAATCCACACACATGGTAACAACATGCAAACAGAACAAAAGCGCGGGCAGCGAAGGGAAGTCTCCTTCCGACCCCCGTCCCCCTCCCGAGGGAAGTTTCCTGTTCCCTTTCAGACACTCTAGACATTTACGAGCACATTTCGTCTCCTGTGAACATTTCACCAGAGAAACGCGGACGGACTCCCCCCACCGCCACAGGCAGGGACGAGCGGGGAAGCTCGTGCGAAGGGAGCTGGGCAGGCGGGCGGCCTTCAGCTGCGGCCATCAGCTTAAAGCTCCCCGGGACGGGTCCTTCTGGCCAGTTCCGGGCTCCCTTCCCTCCCCTCCGGGATTTCCGCGAATGATAGGGCCTCCCCCACCTTAAGGCTTTTCAAGGATCCCTTCAAAGCCATCAGCGCGGAAAGGAAAAGGTTTGTGACATGACCGCTCCCCACCACGTTTAGGGTACCGGGGAGCCCACTGGGTCCCCAAGCGCTAGACACGGCCTTAACGCCTTCCCTGTCGCCGGAAGACCCCTGCGTCGGACTCAGACGGCCAAAAGGCTGGGTCCCCCTCCCTGCTCTGGCCTCGAACTCAAGGCGCCGCAGCATCACCTCCCCCTCACCCCTCAACCGGCCGGGGCTGCCCTCGGCTCCCGCAGTGGGTGTGTCGGGGCTAGTTTGACCGGCGGTAGGGCGGTCACCTGTAGCCACGGTTGGTGGCCCGCGGCGGGATGCGGTAGACATGGACCTCCGGCTTGACACAGAGCACCGACTCGTACTCGCCCTCCTCCATCTCGACGCCGGGGCCCGCCGGACTTCCGGCTCCTTGCCCGCCGGGGCCGGAAGCGCCGCGACTCTATGACCCGGGTCAGGCTAGAGCGGCGCCCCGGGGCCTCAGCACCCTCTCGCCCGCGCGCCCTCTGCTGGAGTCTATGCAGAAGTCAAAATAGAACGATGGACAACTGAAATTTATATAGTTATAAACCAATATTACCTCAATTAAAAAAATAAATAAAAGTATCTGTTCAAGAGAAAAAAAAAAAAAGGACATGCGGCGAATGGACCCGGGAGCTAATCTGATGAGGACCAGGGTCCTCAGGGGACTTCCCCCTCCCACAAGGCCCCAGGAGGAAACTTCAAGGCCGACCCCAGCGTAATCGGAAACTGTTGTCAGCTTATGGCTCATCTCCATCACCGCAACGCTTAGACGTGGGGTCCAGCTGGCTGAGATTCCTGAGATTCAAAGCTGTAGCTACCTACGCAGCTCACCTGAAGCCTCTCTCTCGTCCAGCGTTTATTTCCCTCTGCTGTTCCTGAATGTCTTCCCTTCTCCCGACTCTGTAAGACTCGACTGAGGCTTCTCCTCCTAGAGACATCCTTACCTGACCCGCCACACGAAGTAGGATGCCCCTACCCTGCCGCCCTCATCCTAACCCACCATGCGCCCAGGGCCCCCTGTGGCCTTGACTCAACAATGAGTTCTGTTCAAAGCAACAAAGTTTAGTAACATAAGTAACTAAAAATAATCCCAATCTTAACTTGGATTTCTCACAGAATGCTACAGGGGATACAATGTCTAACCACAATCAAATGCTCAAAATCTCTCCTCCTGCCCGACCCGACTCTCATTCACTCGGCGAATATTTGGTAAGTGCTTACGATGTGCCAGGTCCCTCGAGGGGCAAAGCGGATCCCAAACCTCTGATTCACTGAATGCTCCCAAACTTTCTCCGCCCTCTTTTGCCCTCTCCTGTCTCTCTCCTTTTATTCACTCTGTATAAGCTCTTTGTTACAGGATTGATCTAACCTCCTAAATCAAAAAAAATTTATTGTGGTAAAATATACATAACATAAACTTTACCATTTTAAGTGTACAATTCAGTGAAATTAAGTACTTCACAATGTTGTATAACTATCATCAGTATCTATTTCCAGAACTTTTCATCACCCCAAACAGAAACTCTGTACCCATTAGGCAATAACACCCCACTTGCCGCTCCCCGAACCCCTGGTAACCTCTATTTTAGTTTCTATGCATGAGTTTTCCTATTCTCGATGCCTCATGTAAGTGAATCATACAGTATTTCTCCTTTAGGACTGGCAAATTTCACTTAGTTTAATGTTTTCAAGTTTCATCCATGTGTCAGCATTTCATGCCTTTTAATGGCTGAATGATATTCCACTGTATGGATAGACCACATTTTGTTTATCCGTTCATCTGTTGATGGGCATTTGGGTTGTTTCCACCTTTTGGCTATTTGTGAATAATATGGCAATCAACAGTGGTGTACAAACACCTGTTCGAGTCCTTGTTTTCAAGTCTCTTGAGTACGTATCTCGAAGGGGACTTGCTGGACCACATGGTAATTCTATGTTTAGTTTTTTCAGGAATCACCAAACTGTTTTCCACAGCATCTGCACCATTTTACATTCCCATCAACACTGAGCAAGGGTTCTGATTTTTCCACATCCTCGCCAACACTTATTTTCCACTTTCTTTGATAACAGTCATCGTGATGAGTGTGAAGTTAACCTCTGTCTATGTGAATTGATTTAACCTCTCATTTCAACTTTGCTCATTACCCTGATTCTCCACAACAAAGAAGAAATTGAGAAATCATCCAGAAAATGAGGTTTCTTCCTCTAAGTTCTTTGATCCTGTCTCTCATTTTCCTGAACTCCTGGGGAAGCAGATAGAACTCCCCTTACAAGATGGAGGGGGAGAGAAGTTGCTAGGGGAGGGGAGGGCACACTCCCACACTGAGAATCTTAGCCGCTGACATTCTCATCATTCTGTTTATCTGCTCTCCCACTAGACTGTGAGCTTTCTGAACACAGGACCCTGTCCCTGCCGCCTGTGGACCCCTGTATTCAGTGGCACAGGGCCTGGCGCAGAGTAAGTGCTCGGTGAATGAATAAGTGAGTGAATGGGTGTGTGTGTGTGTGTTCAGTTGGCTACATCCCAGAGCCACGTGGCAATCTGGGGATAGGCCGCCATGTTTTCTCTTTCACATTCTGCACAACGCAGGGGAAAATAGGGTCTCCCAGGAGTAAAGAACCTCGACCCAATGAGTCAGAGAAACTTCCAGCTAGGAGAGCATCTAGGACCAGCTCTCAAGAGCTGAACTTTGGGGTAGTGGCCACCGTCAGCACCAACTTCCACCACTTCTGGAAGCCAAGCAACGTGAAGGCAGCCCATGGTGACTGTTTTGGGCCTTGCCATGAGGCTGCCACAGATAGGAAAACTTCCTCTCATGAACTTTGAAGGGAATCATCACCCTGTGCTGGGGCAGCCGAGTCTTCTGATGTGTCCAGAGCACTTTCAGTTCAGTTCAGTCTAACAAAGATGGGCCTTGAGCACCTATTGTATGCCAAGTCCTGGGTGCTGGGGCCACAGAGATGATGCCAACCCAGCTCCTGTCTTCATGGAGCTCACAGACCCAAGGAGATAGGAAAAGAGTCATTTGCAATGCAGAGTGAAAAGTACTATGATGGAAGAAACTCATAGGGCCTGTTGGAGCGAAGAGAAGAAAGACCTCCCTCAGCCTAGGGGCAGTCAGGGAAGGCTCTCTGGAAGAGGTTACCTTGACACAATAATCCCTGTGATGTAGGCAGCGTGAGGATTGTCATCCTCACTGTGTGATGGAGGCCAATGAAACAGTGACCAGCCCAGGGAAACTACAGTGTCCTCTAGGCAGAAGAGGCCAGACAGTCCTTTACCTTATTCTCAAACTCCAACTACATGGCTGGACATTCCCAAAACGCGTTCCTGAACCTCTGCTGCCGGGAATAACTGGACCTGCTGTCAACAACCAGGTTAACTCCGTTACTTACCAAACGAACTCAATTCAGCCCAACAGGCAGAGCATAAGCTCAGACAGAGCCCATCACATGTGTGAGGAGGCGATCAGAGGAGCAGAATCTTGCTGTGTTTCATCCAGCTGCTTTCTGGTAGGTCCAGGGCCAAGGTGGGGGTCTGAGGTGAGCAGCTTTCCCTGGTGGCCTCCAGAAGTATATAGTATAGGTCACTTGTTATCTTTCTTTGCTGTATTTTTCTGCCACTGTAGACATTGCTAAGAGAAATTCCCCCATTTCTCAGATGAGGAAACCTCTTCCCAAAGGGCACTCAAAACCAAAACAATCTTGAAAAAGAACAAAGTTGGAGGACTCACACTTCCCGATCTCAAAACTTACTGCACAGCTACAGTAATCAAGACAGTACAGTACTGGTATAATGATAGACTTATAGAAAAAGGGAGTAGAATTGGGAATCCAGAAATAAACCCTCACATTTACAGTCGGTTGACTTTCCATAAGCGTGCCAAGACAACTCGATAGAGAAAGAATAGTCTTTTCAACAACTGGTGCTGGCATGAGGTATCCACATGCAAAAGAATGAAGTTGGACCCCTACCTCACGCCATATACAAAAGCTGGTTCAAAATGGATCATAGACCTAAACATAAGAGCTAAAACTATACAACTTTTAGGAGAAAACATTGACATAAATCTTCATGACCTTGGATTTATGTTATAATAAAAAGAATCTGATGGATTCTTAGATATGACGCTAAAAGCACACACAACAAAAGAAAAATAAGTAAATAGGACTTTAGCATAAACACAAAACTTTGTGCTGCAAAGGACAAAAGTCCATGTAATGTGAGAAAAATTTGGCAAATTATATATCTGACCAGGGCTTGCATCTAGAATATATAAAGAACTCTCACCATTCAATAAAAAGACAAATAACCCAATTTATAAACGGGGAAAAGATCTGAATAGACATTTTTACAAAGAATATACGCAAATAGCGAATAAGCACATGAAAATTTCCTCAACATTAGCCATCAGGGAAATGCCAAAAGCACAGTAAGATACGACTTCATACCCACAGTCACAGGGATGGCTAGACTAAAAAAAAGACAGTAACCAGTGTTGGGGAGGATATAGAAAAATTGGAATGCTCATACACTGCTGGTAGGAATGTAAAATGATCAGCCACTTCAGGAAAGAGTCTGGCAATTTTACTCAAGAGGCTAAACATAGAGTTATTACATGACTCAGCTATTCCAGCCCAAGGTATATATCCAAGGGAAATGAAATGCATGTTCACACAAAAATTTGTACATCAATGGTCATGGTGACATTGTTCATAGTAGCCAAAAAGTCGAACCCAAATGTCTATCAACTGATGAATGGATATACGAACTGTAATATGATCTTGTATCATGGAATAAAGGGCTGTATGAACAACAACATGGATGAAGCTTGAAGATACTCTGCTAAGTGAAAGAAGCCAGTCACCAAGGACTACATGTTGTATGATTCCATTTGTATGAAATGTCCAGAACAGGCAAATCTATAGAGACAGAAAGTAGATTAGCTGTTGCCTAGGGCTGGGGGTGGAAGGAGTAAGGTGATGGCTAAGGCGTGTGGGGTTTCTTTTTGGTCTGATGAAAATGTTCTAAAATTGAGGTGATGATTGCACAATTCTGTGAATATGCTAAAAGCCTTTGAATGGTACACTTTATATGGGTGAGTTGTGTGGTATGTGAATTAAATCTCAATAAATCTGTGAACAAAAAGAGGACTAAACGGGGCTGGCCCAGTGGCTCGCACGTTCCACTTTGGCAGCCCGGGGTTCACCAGTCTGGGTCCCAGGTGTGGACCTGTGCAGTGTTTGTCAAGCCATGCTGTGGCAGGTGTCCCACATATAAAGTGGAGGAGGATGGGCTCGGATGTTGGCTCAGGGCCAGTCTTCCTCAGGAAAAAGGAGGAGGATTGGCAGCGGATGTTAGCTCAGGGCTAATCTTCTCACCAACCCCCCCCCAAAAAAAAGGACCAAGTGCTCTGAAAGGGGGACATAGTCCGTATTTGTGCCCCACCCCGCTCAGTTCTGTCCTCGGATTCCACGGCCTTCTGCTAGGGTTGGGGCTTCCCCTTCTTGTCCAGCTCTCCCAGAGTTTGTAAGCTCCAGATGGGGATGGAGAGGGGGCTGGGTCCCCTTTGGCCTCTGGCCTCCTAGAACTTCAGCTTGTGGAATATTGGGGCCTGAGGGTTCTGAGGTGGAGACAGTGGACAATGAGGGGCGGGTGTGAGGAGTCTGGGGGCAAGGGGAATTACCCCCAGATGGGCACCCCCGTGGCAGGAAGGCTCAGAGGAAGAGGCACGCTTAGGGACCCCTGATGGGAGACGGCAGGGAGAAGAGAGGCCCTCCAAGGGAAGAGAGAGGGGCCTGGTCACAGCCCTGACATCTCTAGGTCCTCTGGGAGCCTGCAGCTGCGCCTGGGGTGAGGGGTCCCAAGGGAGCGGAGGTCTCATTTGCATTGTGGGGGTGCAGGCTTAACTGCAGAAAGCATGGGAGGGTGGGTAAGGTTGAGAGGAGTGGGGGGTGGATCTGAGTCAGCACTGTGAGGGGCCCCTCCTCGGTTCCCCTCGTAACCCATGAGAGCCATCAGAACACCCAGTGTGTCCCCAAGGCCTGACGTTGTGCCTAGCACGGGCCCGTGTCATTAAACAATTGTTGATTGCGTAGGTAAATGAGTGAATGGCTTAAGCTTCTTTAGAGGCAAGATAATATGGTGAGATAAGCAGTCTTGGGAGGCCACAGGCCTGGGTTCGAATCTAGTTTCTCCACAGACTAGCCTGTGGCATTGGACAGGACACTAGGCTATTCTGCGTCTCGGTTTCCTTATCTTTTTTTTTTTTTTTTGAGGAAGATTAGCCCTGAGCTAACTACTGCCAATCCTCCTCTTTTTGCTGAGGAAGACTGGCCCTGAGCTAACATCCATGCCCATCTTCCTCTACTTTCTGTGTGGGACACCTACCACAGCATGGCTTGCCAAGCGGTGCCATGTCCACACCTGGGATCTGAACTGGTGAACCCCGGGCCGCCAAAGTGGAACGTGCGCACTTAACTGCCGCGCCACTGGGCCGGCCCCTCTTTATCTTTAAAACAAGGCTGAACCCACTCACCTCACAGGGTAGCTAGGACAATACGATTTGCAAACATGTCCAGCAAATAGAAGGTTCCTCCGTGGGTGATGGCTGGCTTGCTATGATTTAAAGTGGAAGAAACACCATCAAGATCTTCAAGGGGTGGGATTTGCCCCTAGAAACTGGTTAATGGTGAAGAGGGGTCCACGACGTACCATAGAAATGGTGTTGATGTTGCTTCACAGGAATTCAGAGGCTGGAGAGAGGGCTGAGGCAGTTGGGAGCTTAGAGAAGAGGTGGGAGCTTGAAGGCTGGGGTAGGGAGGTGTCAGAGAGACGGAAGTAGGAGGCCAGCACCAAGGCTGGGGGTCTGTGGGGTTAGGACCGTAGGGGTGTGCCCAGACCAGAACAGAGCGTCTGCGTGGGGGATGGCAGTGTGGCCGAATCTGAGGCTGGATGGCAGAGGCAGAAGGAGCGACACTAAGAAAGGCCTTGGAAAGAGCAGTGTCCAGGGCAGGGTGGGGGTGCTTTGGCAAACTACATATTGCCACTGTAGACCTTAGGGTCCCCAGGACAGATGTTCCCAACTCCGGTTCCTTAATCCCAAGAAGAGCTTGGCGTTTTCACGTATAGCAGCAGCAACCATGACATTCTTGGGCTCTCTTTAGAACGCGTGTTCGTCTATTCAAGGCTCTGAGAAAGTCTTGCAGGAAAGAGCTGGTTTCATTTTAACTCAGCACTTTCCAAACACCTTTGGCCTCATGACCGTTTTTTTGTGATTCACCTTGTGGGACCAATATTCTGAAGAACACCCGAGAGGAAATGCTGCCGTCGGGGAGAGTGCCCGGATTTTGTGATCCAACAGGCTGTGGTTTGACTCCTGGTCTATGACCTTGTTGGTATTGGACCCTGGGTGAGTCACTTTACTCCAGAGAGCTTCCTCTTCCTCAGGTCATTGTGAGAATTAGGAAACATACGTGGGTAAACTGCACGTGGCTGCTCTCTGGTTTTGCTGCACCCTCCTCCTGTGCCAGGCCTGGCCCTCTGTATTACAGGCTCCATGTGGGCTGCTGAAGAGGCGGTTAGGTAACCGGCTTGGTGGAACTGTCATTGAGTTTCTCCTGTGGGAGCTCAGTGGCTGATGCCCCTCACTTGGTACCCTTGCTGGCCCTGGCACAATGGACAACAGAAATGCCCAGGTGTACATGGAGAGTAGGATCAAGGCCCCAGGGGCCCGGCCAGGTCCTGGCCTGAGGACTGCCAGCAAGAGAGCTGGTGTTGAGCCCATCAGATCAGTGGTTAGCCAGGTAGGGACCTGCACCTCATGTTCTGATCCCTCACTCCCAGCAGGCACCTTTCCCCTCCCCTGCCCAGGTTTTCTCTCCAACTGCTTTAATTAAGACTCAGTTACAAGTGACACAAAACCCATTTCCAACTGGATCAGGCAGGAATCAGAACACAACAGCTTGGGTAACTGACAAAGCTACCAGTAGACTTCAGGTATGGCTGCATCAAGGTGCTAAACAAGTTTCTCTTGGCTCTGCCTCTCTCTGTGCCATTCCCAGGCAGGCTTTCCTTGTAAGATGGCAGGAATTGCCCTGACCGCTCCAGGCTTACATCTTCACATCTTATATCCTCTGGCATAGCATCCCCAACAGGAGAAGAAACTCTCTGGTATCACTGTCATTGGCCCAGATTGTGGTCGCATGCTCACCTTGAACCAGTCACCGTGGCAGGGCAGAGTGGCCCGGATCTCTTGGTACAATGGAGCCAGAGGTGGTACTCAGTTGGCTCCACTGAGCCCCATGGGCCGAATTGAGAAGGGAAGGTTCCCATAGAAAGAATGCTGGCTTCTGTTACCAGCAGAGATGCTGGGTGAGCAAAACAGGAATTGCCTGCTTACTCTACTTGGTGCCTTCCATGGCCTCCAGCTCCCTTATAACCTTTATTCCCTGGCAGCTGCCCGAGGCTTCCATCCATGACCCTCCCCAGCCCCCAGCCTGTATCCTAAGCTTTCATCACACCTCTCAGCCTCTTTCCATCAAATATTTTTTTTAAGCACCAAGTGGTGTGAACTGAAAAAGCACGGAGAAGGTCCTCCTCCCCATCTAGTTTCCCCAGAGCCAAAAATGTCACCATAAAAAGTCAACATTATAAATCCTGGCTCCCCTGGGGACAGGGAGACGGCCCGGAGTGGGGTCTTGGAAGGAGGCTGGGGCAAACCTTCAGGGCTTCCTTCACTCACTCACTGATGTTTTCAGCGAGCATAGTCGTGGGGTCTCAGGCCTGGCACTCAACCAGCTGTGTGACCTGGGACATGTCGCTGAACCCCTTTGCACCTCATTGTTCCATGTGTGTCACGATGAGGACTAGCTGGGTTTCGTCCCTGGAGGCGCCGGGCACGGGCTCCGCCTCGGAGCAGGTGCCCTCAGTGTTGGCTCGCGGCGGAATCCTGCATTATAACGATCGTCACCACTTGCGTGAGCCGGGTTGTCCAGAGTGTCCTGACTCAGACGAGGCTTGGAGCTGGCTCTGAGTCACGGCTCAAGGTCTCCCATCTAGGGAGTGACAGACCCAGATGGGCAACACAACCCAGTTCCAGAGCCTGAGCTCTGAAGTCGTGGAAATTGTGGAAGCCTCTCTCTGACCTTGTGAGGGTCTTGAAGTCCTCCAGGGTGCTCTGGCAAGCTGTCCTCAGTGAGACCCCCTGGCTCAGGCACCACTCCGGACGCCAGACTCAGGCTGGAGCCGTTAGTGCTGACTGGCAGCCTCTCAGCTGGGCCGGGCCCTGTACCCCAACCTCTCTCTCTCCCTGGCTCCTGCCTCCTTCTCGCCGCTCTCCAGCGCCTTCCCCAGTTAGGCACAGGATCTCTCTGTCGCTGAGGCCGGGACGATGCCCAGGGAGTGGGAGGAGACCTCGGGAATGTGTCTTCTTGGCCAGCCCCTGAGCCAGCACTGTGGGCATCTCTGTTCCAGGTGGTGTTTCCAGATGCTGTCAGGATGAGCAGCAGGAAGCAGCCCTTGTCAGCTCCGGGAGGGCCAGAGAAGGGGCCTGGACACAGAGAAGCATCAGAGGAGGGGCCTGCAGAGGTCAGGACCCAGGAGCAGAGGCATCTGACGGGACCAGGGTGAGCTGGGGCTTCCAGAAAGCCAGTCCAGGAGGAAACCCCTTGTGAGCCACCTGGCGGGGAGAGAGAGGAGAGAGAACTCCCAGCCAGGTCAATCCTCCCAGCCACCACACCGGCACCCCTCTCTCACAGCACGAGGCACATGCAAAATGACTTGGGGTAGCCTCTTGTCTGAGCTCCCCACTAGACCACAAGCTCCTCTTATGTGTCCTGTTCAGCCTCAAATGCTCATGCCTGGGACTGTGCCTGGCACACAGTAGATGCTCAATAAATATGTATTCACTGAATTAATAAAAGAATACATAAAATATGTATTCACTGAATTAACAAAAGAGAGACTGAGAGACACAGAAACACACATTTACATGGTATTATTGTTATTATTTTCTAAGTATTGTATATATTTTTAAACTTTACAGTGAGAATGTATTCCTTCTTCTTCTTTTTTTTTTTGGTGAGGAAGATTGGCCCTGAGCTAACATCTGTTGTCAATCTTCCTCTTTTTGCTTGAGGAAGATTGTCCTTGAGCTAACATCTGTGTGCCAATCTTCCTCTATTTTGTATATGGGACACTGCCCCCACATGGCTTGATGAGCAGTGCTAGGTCAGCACCCAGGATCTGAACCCACAAACTCTGGACCTCTGAAGTGGAGCATGCAAACTTAACCACTACACCACAAGGCCTGCCTGAGAATGTATTCTTTTTAAAAATAGAAAATCGAGACAGAACCAGAGAGAGGCAAAGAGAAAGGCATGGGAAACAGGAATAGTAAAGACTAGTTAGCTTATCATTTCAGTTTGATTATAACCTAAAACCTCTGAATAACCTTTTCTCCATGAAAAGAGAGAAATCAATTACGGCCAGGCTTGAGCCGCCTGACACAGATGCAGCATACCTCGCCGGCGGAAATACAAGCCATTTCAACACATCTGCTTAAGCAACTTAGCGACTTGTGTAAATTGCCCTCAAACTGTCTTTACCTTCATTTCTAGAAATATACCCTGGGGAAATAACTGGAGATTCAGGCAAAGTTTTACGCACAAAGATTTTCACTGCCACATTACTTTAAATACCAAAAAATTGGAAATGCCCAGTGTGCTCTAAATGCCCACAACAGGGGAACAGTTAAGTAAATTATGATTATCTATAAAATACAGAATTTTATACTTTCATTAAAAAGCATATTTATGAAAGATTTTTGGCATGGGAATAATTTAGGCTATAATATTACTTGAAAAAAGGTTATAAAATTGTATATGCAATAGAATTATAACTTTGTAGAATTTGCAATTATTTGAAGATGGTAATTAAATAAATCCCCATTAGAAATCCATATGTAGGAGCCGGCCCTGTGGCCAAGTGGTTAAGTTTGCACGCTCTGCTTCGGCGGCCCAGGGTCTCGCTGGTTCAGATCCTGGGCACAGACCCAGCACCGCTCATCAAGCCATGCTGAGGTGGCGTCCCACATGCCACAGCTGAAAGGACCCACAACTAAAAGTATGCAACTATGTACTGGGGGGCTTTGGGGAGAAAAAGAAAAATAAAATCTTAAAAAAAAAAAAAAGAAATCTGTGTATATATCCACATGAAGAAGCCTGGAGGAAACGCCCAGAACATTAAAGTGAGATCAGGCGGACACGGACTCAAATCCTGAGCTGTCAACTTCGGCTTTATGACTTTAGGCTCAAATCTCTCAACCTCTCTGAATCCCAGTTCTCTCTGATTTTATGTTTTTAAAATTAATAACAAAATATTAAACATTAATAAAATATTAAATTCTAACTCCTCTAAGCATTGACATCAAAGTGTCTGTGATTTAGGGAATTCACGTCAGTCCCTCATTCGTTCTCCCGGGCATTAGGTATGCGCCTGCTGTGTGCCTAGCTCTGCACAGGTGCTCTGGGAACTACAAAGCGGTATGAGAATATAAAACTACATCCCAGTCCAGAAGCTGACGTGTCCCTTTGTCTGTGCTCCGCAGGGAGAAGCGGTCACCTCGGGGCCCCCAGGAGGGGCCCGGGGAGCCGCAAGCGGGCCAGGACCAGGCCACGCCAGGAAGTGAGCTGGGGATGCTGCCTTCCGGGGTCCCTGCAGCACATGCAGGGATGAAGCAGCTGGGCTCAGGGAAGGAGACTGAGGATGAGCAGAGGGGACAGCAGACCCCGGGGACGGTGGAGGGTGAGGCCCCCAAGAGCTGCCAGGTATGTCTGTGAAGACGTGCTCAGGGAGAATGGAATGACCCACACCTGGGAGGGGAAGGAGCCTCCATGCCCCCCATTCTGGGGCACTTGTGTCTGCACCTGTCTGCACTGGAGGCGTCCGTGCGGGTCACTGGGATGTTCTGGATGTTTTTCATTGTCCACAGCAAGCCTTTCCGCCTTGTTTCCAGAGGGGCCCCACGGGTGCTGGAGGCAGGGGGGAGGTGGGGGGTTCTGCTGACCATCAAAATGGGGACATGCTGGGTTTGATAAAGCTCCAACAGGTTTCTTTATGCCAGGATATCCTAGGAGCTGTTTCTCAGCTGCTGAGCTCGGTGGGACCTTGCAAGAGGTGGTCGGACAGTGACTTTTCCAAACTTATTTGACCACAAAATACCTTTTCAGTTATTTTTACTTTATGATATGGTTTTTTTTAAACAACTTCAGTGAGGTTTAATTGACATACACTTGCACATACTTCAAGTGTGCAATTTGATGTTTTGAACATATTTATACACCCACGAAATCATTACAAGTAAGAAAAGCAACACATCTGTCACCTCCCAAAGTTCCCTGGTGCCCTTTTGTCATCCCTCATCCCTCCTGCCTCCCATCCCCAGGCAACCACTGACCTGCTTTCTGTGGCTGTGGATTTGTTTGTATTTCCTGGAATTTTACATAAATGGGAGCATACAGTATACATTCTTCCTGTCCGGCTTCTTTCACTCAGCATGATTATTTTGAGATTCATCTGTAATGGTGCGGATCAATACTTCGTTCTTTTTGTTGCTGAGTAATATTCCCCTGAATGGATATACCACAGTTTCTTCATCCCTTCATCTGTTGATGGACATTTATTTTGTTCTCACTTTTTGACTATGACAAATAAAACTTCTACAAACATTCATGTCCATATGGATATATGTTTTCACTTCTCTTGGGCAAATAGATACCTAGGAGTAGAATGGATCATATGGTGTATGTAAGTTTAACTTATTAAGAAACTGTCAAACTTTTGTCCAAAGTGGTTGTGTCTTTCTACATCCCCACCAGCAATGTATGAGAATTCCACTTGCTCCACATCCTCCCCCAAATTTGGTATATGGCCAGTCTTGTTAACTCTAAGCATTTGAATAGGTGTGTAGTGGAGTCTCATTGTGGTCTTAATTTGCGTTTCTTTAGTTACTAATGATGTTGAGCATCTTTTCATGTGCTTATGGGCCATTTGTACATCTTCTTTGAAGAAATGTCTATTCAAATACTCTGCCCATTCTTCTAACTGGATTAGTCATTTTATTGAGTCATTTGAGATCTTTATATATTCTGGATACTAGACTCTTCTCAGATATACAATTTGCAATTTTTTTCTTCCATTCTATGGATTGTCTTTTCACTTTCTGCCCTTTTTTAAAAAATTAGATTGTTTTCTTCTTATTGAGTTTTGAGAATCCTTGTATATTCTGAATACAAGTCCTTTATCATACATGTAATTTGCAAATGTCTTCTCCCAGTTTGTGAGCTGTATTTTCTATTCTCTTAACAGTGACTTTCAAAGAACAGAAATTCTTAATTTTGACGAAGTCTAGTTTATCAATTTTTTTCTTTATGACTAGTGGTTTTGGTGTTATTTCTTAGGAATCTTTGCTTAACCCAAGGTCAGACAGGATTTTCTCCTACATTTTCTCCAAGAAACTTTGCAGTTTTGGGTTTAATATTTAGGTTTATGATGCATTTTGAGTTAATTTTTCTGTATGACGTGAGCATCAGATCAATGCTCAGTTTTTGCAAATAGCTATCCAGTCATTCCAGTACCGTTTGTTAAAGAGTGTCCTTTCTCTGCTGAATTTGCACCTTTATTGAAAATCAATTGACCACATATGTGTGAGTCACACATATCTGGACTGTTTACTTTGTCCCGTTCATCTATTTATCTATCCTTATTTCAGCACCACACTATTTTGATTATCGAAGCTTTATAGTAAGTCTTGAAATCAGTTAGTGTAAAAACCCCCTTTCTAGGGAACGCCGTGAAGGACTCTTGTTCTTTGAAGCATCCCTTAAGAAATTCCATTTAAAGACGGTCATCTCACTCTCTCCAGGCTCCCGGTCTACCTCCACAGAGCAGCATGGACATGACTTTGGGTAGGCCATGCCTCCTTCGGGTCTCAAGTTCCTCATCCCCCAAAATGGGGAACCTGTGCTACCTTCTAGGCATGTTGGGAGAACTCAGTCAGATGATGCTCGCAGTGCCTGGACCAGAATGAGCGTGTGATAACTGGTCTCCAGGTGAGTGTTGAGGTTCACCTGGGAGCCAGGATGGGGCTCCCCATCTTGGTGTCCTCATCCTCAGCAGGGCCTGGAGTGTCAGCCTACCCCAGGTCACCAGGCAGCGGAGGAGTCAGACATGGAGCCGCCAGCAGAGCCCTGCTGCCCCTTGGACAGCTGTGGACAGCAGCTGGGAGACAAGCCCCCCAGAGAGGCAGGCGCTCCACACATCCGGCCACGAGGGGCTCTGCCGGAGTCCGGCCCAGGGGGATATGAAGACAGTTCCCAGGAAGCCATGCCCCTAATGCCTGCAGCAACTCTGGAGGAAAAGAAAGCCAACTGCTTCCCGCCATCCATGCCAGCGCCAAACACACCCAAAGAAGGGTAAGCCGTCCTCTTATGTCACCTGCCACCCCACTCCCTGACCCCAGGAAGATAGCTCTTCTGCTGAGTGACAGGAGAGGCGAATTCTAGTCCTGACTGCACCTGACCTGATGTGGGACCTTGGGCAAGTCATGCCCCTCTGTGCCTCAATTTCCCCATCTGTATAATAGCTCTAAGACCAGAATTCCTTGCTCTGTAGGCCTATACTTTAAGGGCACGTCCCCTCACAGGGATGTGAGGGGATGAGGAGCCCCTCTGAGATTAGAAGGGCAGCGGGATGAGGCTGGGTGGTGGGCCCGAGTGTCCTGGGGCTGAGGGGAGGGAGGTGCAAGGGGAAGCCTTGTGCTGAGCCCCTCCCCTCTTGGGGGGTTTCTCCCTTGTTTAGGGGCCGGGCTGTGGAGACCCAGCCGGCAGCAGGGCCTGATCCTCCACCGGTAAGCAGAGCCGTAGTGGGGCTGCGGCTGGGGTGGGGGTGGGGACTCAGGATGAGAACGGGGCAGAAGTGGAAATGGAGTCAAACCAGGGAAGACGTGAACGTGTGCCTGTGTGACTGTGTGAATGTGCACATATATGTGCGTGCACGTACATGCGTGTCTACACGTGTGCATGTGTGTTTGCGTGCGTGTGCGTCTTGGGTTGGGGATCAAGGATGCTGTTACACTCGGGAGCCCTTGGGTTCACCCCAGGTCATGGCCTTTCCCACATCAGCATGGATTTCTTCTGCCCGTTTGCCCTCAGCCCAGCCACACAACCCAAAGCTTCCCTGAGCCCCTAGGAGGCTTCTAAACCCCTGCCAGCCGGCCCCACCCCCGCCAGCTCTGAATAGTCTTATCTGGCCCTGTCGCTTTCTGCTGTGTTCACCGGCAAAAGCCCAACCCTGGCTAAACCCAACTGCCCGGTTACCCTCCACCTGCACCCGAGCTGCTAAACATGCTTGGAGAAAAACCATCTTCTTGTTGATGGGTTACACTTTCAAGCAATGACCACTAATGTCAGATGCTCCTGGCAATCCTCTGCCGTTCCCTGGCCATCACCCGCACCCCCTGCCCCCGCCTCGTGCCCGCTCCAGGATGTCATTTCACAATAGCGCTCTCCATGCCATCATCTTGGCTGGTGATCTGGTCTCCTGTGTCACTGAAAGGCGAGAAGCATCAAACGAGAAGAACGATACGTGCATCTTCCCACCCCAACCCCACCACCCCCGCCTTCCACGGGTTACAGTGGAAGCCGTGAAGATAGGTCCTTGCCCCCACCCACGGCTGGCCCCTGACTTGGTCATTAGATCCCGTCCCCTCCCCGCTCTCTGGCTCATGATCAGTCTCTCCATTTCTACAGGATCATTCCCATCAGCATACAAACATGGGGTAGAATCTACAATATTAAAAACCAGACACAAACACCTCCCCTGGCCCCCACGCCTCTCCAGTGATGGCCTTCTTTCTCTGCTCCCTTCTACAGTTGTCCATGCACTCATTCCATTTGGTCTTTCCTCAACCTGTCCCAATATGAGACCAATGGAGTTCTCAAAAATCTCTATTTTGCTAAATCAACGGGAAAAGCTCTGTCCTTACAGAGCCCACCTGGCGCAGTGGGCCCCTCCCTCCTCCTCAACGCTGTCTTCTCAGGCCCCAGGACAGCCCACCCTTGCCGCCCGCCTATTCTGCAGGCTCCTTCCCCCTCTGCCCCCTGGATTTCATCTTCTCTACTCTTGGGGCTCCACCCTCTGATTTCTCATCTCCACTCTCTCCCTGGGGAATCCCACTCAGTCCCTCTGATGCCTCTCAAATCCACATCTCCACGCCAGATGTTGCCTTCAATTTCCAGACTCATCTATCCAACTGCCTAACTGAATTCCACTGGGTGGCTAATTCACTTCACAAACCGAATGTGACCAGAACAGAGCGTTTGATTTTCCACCTCAACCCTGCTCCTCCCCTGGTCTTCCTCGTCTCAGCAAACGACACTGCCATGCACTCAAGTGCTCACGACCACCTCTGATTCCTCCTCCTCCCTCCACAATCCCTCCACACCTGATGCATCAGGAAGCCCCTCCTAGCACTGCCTACAAAATAAATCCTGACTCCATCCCTTCCCTCCACCCTGGTCCAAACCTCATCCTCTTAGAATAAGACCCGGGATTTTCACCAAGAATCACAAGGACCTATGTCCAGCCACTCTGGTCTGACTTGCATACCTTGAATATGGTCAGCTCAGTCCCACCTCAGGGCCTTTGCACTTGCTGTGCTCTCTGCCCATCACTCTCCCTGCAACACTCTCATGGCTGACTCCGTGGAGTCATTCAGGTTTCAACTTAAATGTCACTTTCTCGGCAGACCTTCCTTGGCCGCCTGATCTCGGTGGCTGGTCACTCCAACACATTATTCCGTTTTATTGTCTTTGTAGTACTTCCTCTGTCTCACATTATCTTATTAATGTCTTGACTTATTCATTATCTAGAACATAAACTCCCTGAGGGCAGCTGCTCTGTTTTACTTACTACTCCATTCTCTGCGCCTAAAACAATGCCTGACACACAGCAGGTGCTCAATATGAATTTGTCGACTAAATGAATGGATGGGAAGAGTATGAGGTATTTCTCTGGGCTGGTGAGAAGTCAGAGGAGAAATAAGAAATAGTCCTTGTGTGTGCATTTCCTTCCTCTTCCCTCCCTGCCACATGCACAGCCTGGGCTGGATCCTAGAGGGGATAGGAGAGCGCACAATTCAATTCCACAGCATGTGCCGAGTGTATGTGACATGCCAGGGCCTGTGCTTGGAGGGAAGGGCAAGCAGAGCAGAGGACTGCAGCCTGCCCCTGGGATTGTGTCTGAGCCAGCGGGACCAGCTGTGTGAGGCAGAGACGAGGGATCCCAGACAGGGAACGCTGCAGGCCTTCAGCGAGGGAGGCCTGGGGTCCCCACCAGGAGGCTGGCTGGAGGGGGAGGGCTGGTATCAGGCCACGCAGGGTGGGTGGAATTTGGACAAAGCTGGGGAGTAGCCAGGGCACCCAGGCAGCAGGTCCAGCCCAAGCAAAGGTACAGAGTCGGGAATGAACATGGAGCAAGGGGTGACAATGGAAAGATGGGCCTCGTGGGACAAGAATATTGGGTATCATGGACGAGGCGGGTGGACAGCTAGGTTGGGCCGTGATGTGAGGCCTCCAGTGCTGGAGCGACGTGTTGGACTTGGCATCCCAATGTCCCCCAGTGCTGTGCACAAAGTGGGGCTAAGATAAATGCTGGAGTGGAAGCACCCTGGGGCAGGGGACTTAGGCATGCCTGTATCCACGTGACTGTGAGGAGGCATCGCATGGCGGGTGGGGATGGATCTGAAGGTCAGAGGGATCGCAGGGCAGTGGCAGAGGACGAGCTACACGGAGGTCAGTCCAGCAGCAAGCGCGGGACACGTTGTGCCAAGTGGAAGGGGCTCCGTGAGCGCAGAGGGAGGAGTCCAGATGTGGAGGGGTGGAGAAGCTGCAAGAAAAGAGGTCATGGCCTTGGCATCATCCTTCACCTGCAGGCTGAGCACCTGCCGGGAGCAAAGCTCAGTGCTGGGTACTGGAATAATGGGGGAGGTTCCGAAACAGACGCCCAGCCTCCCGGGGCTCTAATTCTGCAGCTGAGATGGGGCCACAGGCCCTGGACTTTGGCAGCCCTGAGGGCCACGGGAGAGGCGACGACAGACTGGGCTCATGGCTGCCCCTTGGGGTCCCCACCTGGGACCTCGCCCACCACAATGGAGTAGGAGCTCCAGAACTGCTTTTGATGTTTGTTTGTTTTAAGCCGGACAGAAATTGAGCATTTGCCCTTAATTCAGGAGAACAATGGTCTTAGGTGGCGGAAGGTTGGGGCTCCCCTCTGGGCTGCAGAAGATCAACTGTAGTTACTTTCAACACTGCGTTTCCTGAGCACTTACTCTGTGCTAGCTGCTGTATTCACATCTCCTCAGATGTCACTAAGAACAGGGGAATAAGACAAACACTGCGGGATTTGCTTCTATGTGGAATCTAAAAAGCAAAACAAGTGAACACACACACACACACACAAACAGAAACAGACTCAGATTCAAAGAACAAACTGGTGGTCACCGGAGAGAAAAGGGGGAGGGTGGGGGGATGGGCAAAACTGATGAAGGGGATTAAGGAGAATAAAATTCCAGTTATAAAATAAATAAGTCACGAGGACGTAATGTACAGCACAGGGAATGTAGTTGATGATATTGTAATAACTTTGTATGGCGACAGATGGTAACTAGACTTGTCGTGGTGATCATTTCATAGTGTATATAAACGTCAGATCACTACACCTGAAACCAATATAATATTGCATGTCAACTATAATTTTTAAAAAAAGAAAAATGGAATAATCAGAGTCATTGGTTAACACAAATTTATCGAGGCCGACGCACCACAGTGACATTGGGGGCTTAATGCTGAATGGAGCTTACCATCTGGTTGGGGAGAGACCATTAACACGTGAACCAATAAATCCAGTTTCTCTGTAGACAGTGACAGTGCTGTGGAGCGAGTCGTGAGGGATGGGGCAATGGATGACGGATGCAGGCGGATGACGGATTCTCTGAGGGAGCGTTCAGTGGTCCCAGAGGTGACATTTGAGTCAAGGCCTGAAAGACAGGGCTGAGGTGTGCACGGATGTAGGAGAGCATTTTGGACAGAGGTGGCCAGGCCCTGGTGGAACATGAGCCCGTCAACCCTACACCCAGCAGGAAGGCCGGAGTTTGGGAAGAAAGCAAGGGTGGGAGAGGGCGGGAGACGAGGTCAGAGGCGTGGGGGTGGCAGACCACGCAGGGTCTTGAAGGCCAGGGTGAGGGGGTTGGATGAATTCTAAGTCTACACTAAGCCATTGAAGAGTTTCAGGCAAGACAGTGAGATGAGCTGGTGAAGGCTGGAAACACTGATGTGGCAGCTGGGGGCATAATGAACTTGGGTGGGGGCCAAGGTGGAGACTGTGGTGGCACACTGAAGAAAGATGGTGGTGTGACTCGGACCAGGGCGGCAGCAGCAGAGATGGGGAAGGGCATGGCTCTGACAGATTTCAAGGGGGTGGCACTACAGGACTCGCCGGTGGGCGGCATGGATGGGTGGAAAGGAGGTGGGAGAAAGAGGAAGCCAAGGGACCTCCGGGTCTGGGGCCCAAGCAACAGGCGGTGTCGTTAACGGGGGTGGTGGCGCTGGGGAACGAGCAGGTGGGAGGAACCTAAGGTTCTGCTTTGGTCGTGTTATAACAGCCAAGGAGAAATGTCAAGGAGGATGTCTGGAGTTAGGAAGGACAGAGAAGGCAGGATTGGATATGTAAATGTGAGAAAAATGGAAACAGCGTCTAGGGAGAGAGCGAACATAGAGCAGGAAGAAGTCTGAGGCCAAATCATTGGGTCTCCACAACACTTAGAAATGGAGCGAGAGCCAGCAAAGGAGGCCAGGGAGGGGCAGCCACTGAGAGAGCGGGAGTCTCGAGAAGAAAGCATTTCCGGAAGGATGGAGAGGTCGTCTGCGTCTCCCACTGCTGAGGGGCGGCAGAGACCTCACCCGGGCCTTGCAGGAGCAGCCGTGGGGAGTGGCGGAAGGCCGACGGGAGGAAAGCAGGGGATGGAAGACAGTGGGCTCTTTCAGGGAATTTTGCCCTCAGTGAAGAGCTGAGAACTCGGGTGGCAGCTGGAGGGGCTCGTAGCGTCAGGAGAGATTTTGTGTGGCAGGGAGATAACACAGCGTGTTTGACCTGCCGGTGGGAGTGATCTGGCAGAGAAAGCAAAGCTGATACTCCAGGAAGAGCCAGTGTGGGGCAAGAGCTGCGTCTTTGATGGAGAGGAAGGGCTGGGCTGGAGCCTGCGTGGCACGGCACGATTGGAGGTTGGGGGGACTGCCCATCCCTGCAGTGCGAGGGGCAGAGGCAGGCGGTGGCTGGATTTGCTGAATGAATGAGTATTGAGCGCCTGCCCGTGTGCTCATTGCTGGGTAGATATGGATAAAAGAAACAGACAAGGTCCTGCCCTCGTGGAGCTTACCTCTGGTCAGGTGAGCAAACAACAGGCATGGACGAGGCCACTGCAGGGTGTGCTGATGGCAAGGAAGGAAATACACGAGTGGTGGGACCGGGAGTAACTCACTCAAGACCTCAGCTCAGGGGCCGGCCCAGTGGCGCAGTGGTTAAGTTTGCACGTTCTGCTTCGGCGGCCTGGGGTTCACTGGTTCGGATCCCAGGTGCGGACATGGCACCGAAGGGCAAAAGCCATGCTGTGGTGGGCGTCCCACATATAAAGTAGAGGAAGATGGGCACAGATGTTAGCTCAGGGCTGGTCTTCCTCAGCAAAAAGAGGAGGATTGGCAGTAGTTAGCTCAGGGCTAATCTTCCTCAAAAAAAAAAAAAAAACCCACAGCTCAGAGAGCTGGGAGGGGGCAGAGCCCAGGTCGAGTGGGTGGGAGCCTAGTGAGAGTGGGATGCATGTGAGATTTGAGGAACATCCTCCAGGGCCCCAGAGAGCAACGGGCTATGTGAGGATCCCTGGAGAGCAGGTGACAGGGAGAAGTTGGCCAGAGGCCTCCCTGATCCCCAACCCCTGTCCTGTCCCCAGGAGGTGAGGGATGCTGGAGAGAGGATGGAGCTGGACCATGTGCAGAAGCAGCCCCAGGAGCCCACGGTGGCCACAGGGGCCCAGAACCCTGGGAGCCTCTGCCAGGGCTTCATGAAGTGCTTGCTGGAGGTGGAGGAGGAGGAGGCCACGCATCGCAAGGCCACCAAGGCCCAGGCCCTGCCAAACTGGAAGTCCCCCAGGGCCCCGACCCCTGTGCCCAACTCAGCCCTGGGCCTGCCTCTGACCCTTCCTCAGACCCCTCCCATGGCCCCATCCTGGGCCCGGCCTCCAGCCCCTGGACCAGTCCCTGCCTCTGTGGGAGCCCCGGTCTTGGCCTCAGTGCCCGCCACGGCCCTGCCAGCTTCTGCCCCGGACCTGGGCTGGAGAAGGACAGAATTCTTGCCCCAGAGCTGCCAGAGGAGCCTGAGCTATGCCAGAGCACGGTAGGAGCGCCCCGAAAGGGCATGCGGGGTCAACGCCTGGGTCCCTGTGTCCTTGGCATCTGTCTGCCAGACTCTCGCCCTGTCACTGCACCTGTCTGTCCCCCGCCTGTGTCCCTCTCCATTTCGGCGCGCTCTCTCCCACATCTACGTCTCCTTTCTCCTTTCAGACCCCCTTTCTCTTTCCAACTCCCCACGATGGTGTCTCTCCCTAGCCTCCCCTCGCCTCTGCCTCACTCCTCCGCCCGGTCACTCTTAGACGCTCCTGACCCCTCAAAGCCTCCCCCAGGCTCCTCCCTGGCCCTCCGCTGGCTCTGGGCATGGGGCAGGGCGGGCGGCTGGATGTGTGACCCGGGCCTGGGTTCTGTCCTCTGCAGGCAGGAGCCAGAAGACCGCTGCCTCCTGAAGCTGCACCAGAACTGGGAGGAGAGGGCCGAGGACCACCTCACCCTGAAGCAGGAGGAGGGTGAGCTGAGCCAGCGGAGGCCCTCGCGGGGGCAGGCCAGGCCAGGCCCTCAGACCTTCGGGGTTTATAGGTCCAGGGTGGGGGGAGTGACAGATCACACCGCTGCCCTGACGGCCCTGTGCGGGGGGCCCAGTGGGGATTATCTGTACTTGGCTGGGCCACTGTGCAGGCTAGGAGGCTGACCCCAGCTCACACACCGCTGGGTAGGGGAGCCAGGATGCACACGGGGTCTTCTCATTTGGGGTCCAGTTCTCTTCCCAGCCCCTGAGCCGCCTCTCTGAGTGAAGGACACAAGGCCTGCAAGGTGCTTTTGGCCCTGGGGGCCTTTCCGTCTCCCTCAACCAAGCCCTGTCTCTTGGTTCTCCGTAGAGGCAGGCTGGACGGGAAGCAGTCCTCCAGAGTCCCCGTATGTCTAAACCATCTCTCACCATTTGACGAGAAGGCCTCCCCTGGACAGGTCCCCATTTCCCACTGATCCCACCTCCACCAAACAATTAGAAAGTTCTGAACATCTATCCTGCACTGTGACCTTTGCCCTCTAGCGTCCTCACAGCTGGGCCCTGTGACTCCACTTACCCATGCTGCGAGGAGGAGTGGGCACCATGCCCTCCCTCTGTGCACACTGTCGACCCAGCCACCCCTCACGCTGACCCTGAAGAACGGAGGTGTGTCCTGCTTCCACGCTCTGCCTCTCCCCGTAGTCTGAGTCCCTCTTGGCCAGAGTGGCCCCTTCTTCTGCCCTCCCTGAATGCAGTGTCCACCTGGCCATGGTGATAGAGGACACTGGGCAGGAGGTGGTTGGAGGGGACGGGATGAATGGTGGGAACGGACACTGTCCCCGCCCCAGCCTTCCGAAGCTACTTTGAGATCTTCAACGGCCATGGCGAGGTGGACGCACAGAGCCTGGAGAACATCTTGCTGCTCGTGGGTATCTCCCTGATGCCGGCGCAGGTGGAGGATGCCCTGATGAGCGCGGATATCGACGGTGAGCCGGGAGGCTTTGCGCTGGGTCCCAGGCGGGGCCAGCTCTGAGGGCAGCGTGAGACCTGTCTCGTTGCATGGGGCTCTGCACAGAAAGGTGCTGAGTTTGGTTTCATGCTCTGCTGTCACCGTCTAGAAATGCTTAAGAATTTTTAAATGAGGGGCCCTGTCCTGCGTTTTCATTTTGTTCTGGGCCCCACAAATTACGTAGCTGGTCTGGCCCCAAAAGTTGATGCCCCCTGAGCACCTACTCAATGCCAGGTTCTGGGGACCCAGAGATGCCCAAGACCTACTTCCTGACCCCAAGATGTAGGTGATCTCTGAGATCACTTCTTTTTAGCCCCTCCTGTGTGCCTCATTGGACATTCCTCCATGACTCGGTCACTCACTTTACCAGCTGTGTGACCTTGGACAGGTCACTGAAGTTCACCAAACCTCAGTTTCCCCATTTGTAAATGGGGCTGGGAGCGGTACCCACCTCACCGGGCTGCTGCGGAGATTACATGAGCACAACGCTGTGCACACCGAATGTATCCAGGAGACATTAGCTGCTGGTATTATTCACCCACTAAATATTTATTTAATGCCTACTGTGTGCCCATCACTGGCTGGGCACCGAGAATGAAGAGATATATTAGACCCATGAGACTTGTCCTCCGGGTGCTCACATAGCCAGTGACACAGAAGTAAGAGACATCAAAGGAAGCAGCACTTAAGGTTGCTTGGAGGAAGGGATCAGGAAGGAAGGCTTTCTGGAGGAGGTGATGCCAGAGCCAAATTGTGAAAGATTAAGCAGGAGTTAGGCAGGGAGAGAAGAAAGAAGAGGGGTATTCCTGGTGGCAGAAATAACCTGGACAAAGGGAAGAGGTGAGTGGAGTTACACGTGGTTTGGTTGGCCAGAGGCAGGGAACGAGCAGTGGGGCTGTGGGGCCTGGGCTCCTGACCACCACGTGTCCAACCCTGCCGCCTCCATCACTGTACAAGCTTGAATCCTCACACACCAGCCAGGACTTGACCCCAGCTCAGCCCCGGCACGAGCCTGGGCAACTGCCTTCTTTATTCTGTGTGCCTCAGGCCTCATCTGTGACATGGCGATAAGAGTATTAAGCAGCCTCAGAGGCTGGTTTTAATTAGAGACCATCCATTAATTTGACAAGTAATTCAGAGGACAAGTGCTAAGACCCACCTGTCTTCAGCCCAAAGGACACAGTGCAGAACCAAACAGACCCAGTTCCTTCCTCCCAGAAACCGGTTAAGTCCCAGATCTTGCGAGTATGTGGTTGAAGTGCAGGACTGCTATGAGAGTGTTGGACAGGGGTCCGACCTGGGCTGCTCTGACTTCTCTGAGGAAGTGATGGTTAAGCCGAAGCATTAAGTGAAAGAGTTGGAGGGGGGTGGAGAGAATTCTAGGAAGAGGAAGCAGCATGTGCAAAGGCCCCGAACTGGAAAGCATGTGGCCCCTGGTGGGAGAGCATGTTAGCGCTGGGGGAGTGTGGACCCACTGAGGCTGGAGACGGGAAACAGGCAGGTCCTGCAGGGCCTTGAAGGCCGGGGTAGGGATCTCACGGGTACATATGTGTTCTCACGCAGTGCCTAGCACACGGTAGGCACAACAGTTGCTGACATCTAGGGAGCGCGTGTTACAAACCTGGCCCTGTTCCAAGCCCTGCCTCACTTTATCTCCCCTGAGATGGTGTTATGGCCATCCTCACCCTGAAGATGAGAAAATGAATGCTTAGTGGGGTTAAGAGACTTTGCCAAAGTCACACGGATAGTAAGTGGTGGACCTGGGATATGAACCCAGACGGCTGCCTCCAGGGCCCGAGTTCTGGGAGCTTCTAATCCTGGAGATTTTAATTTCCACCTTTTTTACTTTCCACCATCCTGTGTGCACCATGCGTTCTGCATTGAATATGCGTTACTTTTATAATCAAACCCATGAGTAGATACTAATGACCACGCTGGGGCTGCAATGCCCGCCCACCCCATTGTTCCTTTGGCCTCCACAGGAGATGGGCACGTGGGCTTCAAAGATTTCCTGGCTGTGATGACAGACACCAAGCGTTTCTTCTGCTCTGTGGGTGAGCAGGGATGAGCCCAGGGCCATCAGAGCTGGGGGAGGGGCCAGGCAGCTGGGGGTGGGGGCTTCCAGGACTGCCAAATGGTAATGGCAGCCACCATCCCGTGTCCCCAGAGCAGAACGCCCTGACGGACATGGCTCCCCCGAACCCCCACACTCTGTTCTTTGAGATCCTGTCCCTGCTGGTGGAGATGATGGCCTTACCCGAGGCAGCCTTAGAGGAGATCACCAAGTGAGTGGGGCTGGTTGTTGGGGGGTGGAGGGTTATGGACATGGAAATGGCACCCGGCATTTCAGCAACTGAAGACTTTTGATAGTTAGGACTCTTAGTTGCAAGTAAAAGAATCCAAATAAAACTGGCTTAAGCAAAAAGGGAATGTATTGGCTCACACAACTGGTCAGGGCCTCAGGAATGGCTGGATCCAGGAGACCAGGTGATACCATTAAGGCTTTATCTCTCCTGCTTGTCTCTGTGCATTGGATTCAAGCTCAGCTAGGCTCTTCTCACAGTGGGAAGGATGGCAACTGGTAGCTTCATTACTCACGTCCTCATAGTTTAGCCACCTCAGCAGCAAGAGGAGTTCTTTCTTGCAGTACCCACATAACAACCCCAGAAAAGGAATGTGATGGAGCCTACCTGGGGCCAGAGAAAATGAGAGATGGAAGACTCCCTATGTTTCCAGGGTGGGCTGGTGGGTGCTTAGTGGTTCATCTAAGGAAGAGATGGCTGCATGCAACAGCTGGTCTTGCTGAGTGTCACACAGAGGCTTGTCTCTGATACTCAGTAAGCTGGATCGTTTTTCCCTACCACAGACCAGGCCCTTTCCTCATGGGGCTGGGGCTGGGGGGTGATTGCAGGCTGCTCCAGCAACACCAACTTAGCAATCCTAAAGGCAAGAGATCTTTTTTCTTCCTAGCGTCTATAAATCACTCTAAATATATATAACTCTCATGGTCATAAATGTATAATTTTAAAAGCAATAAAACCAATTCCTATATATCCATTTCCTCAGGTTTTTTTTAAACTTTTCTAATTTCTTTATTATTTTTAATTTTTTCGGTGAGGAAGATTGGCCCTGAGCTAACATCTGTGCCAACCTTCCTCCACTTTGTATGTGGGACGCCACCACAGCATGGCTTGATGAGTGGTGTGTAGATTCATGCCCGGGATCCGAACTTGGGAACTCTGGGCCACAAAAGTGGAGCATGTAAACTTAGCCACTACTCCGGTGAGTCAGCCCCATTTCCTAAGTTTAACAATAGATCATTTCCTTTTTTTTTTAAAGAACATTTTATTTATTTTTATTTATTTGTTCTTGCTGAGGAAGATTGGCCCTGAGCTAACATCTGTGCCCTTCTTCCTCTATTTTACATGTGGGATGCCTACCACAGCATGGCTTGATAAGTGGTGTGTAGGTCCACACCTGGGATCCGAACTGGTGAACCCTAGGCCACCAAAGCAGAGTGTGTGAACTTAACCACTGTGCCACCGGGCTCGCCCAACTGTAGATCATTTCTAATAAACTTGAAGTCCCTATGCGCCCCATCTGAATCACAAAACACTTTCCCCCAAACACAAACTCACCATTATTCCCTTGCTTTTTCTTATAAAATTTCACTGCTTATTTTTCCCCTCATCGTTTATTGAAAACACTTTCCAGTGAACGCTTATACACCCACCATCAAGGTTCTATCATTGTCATTTTTCTATACTTATCTTTTTTCTATCCATTCCTCTATCTGTTCATCAGTCTGTATTATTTTTTATTCATTTCAAGGTAAATTATAATTCTTTCCCTCTAAATACTTCAGCATATGTATTATTAACTAAAGATCAATAATTGTTTAGAGCTTTTTTCATCTTTTGAGGTGTAATTTACATTCAGTGAAATGCACAAATCATCAGTGTGTGAGTTTCAGCAAATGCCCAACCCCAGCAACCTGACTGCCTGTCAAGGTACGTAGGACTTTACCATCACTCCAGAAAGTGCCCACAGGACCTTTCCCAGTCGGTCCCTCAGTCCACCCCCCAGAGGCACCCATTCTTCTAATTTTTTTCCACTGTGGATTGGTTTCGCCTGTTTAACAGTGTCAGGTAAATGGAAACATACACTATGTAGTCTTTCATGCCTAGCTTCTTTCACTCAGCGTTATGGTTTTGCGATTCCTCCATGTTGTTGTGGGCATCAACAGTTCATTCCTTTTCATTGCTGAGTAGTATTCCATTACGTGAATATACCACAATTTGTCCATCCATTCTTTTACTGATGAATTTCTGAGCTGTTTCCAGTTTGGGGTTATAATGAATTAAGCTGCTATTGACGCCTTTGTGCAGGTCTTTTTGTAGTCATATGTTTTGTTTCTCTTGGGTAAATACCCAGAAGTGGAATTGCTGGGTCATAAGGTAGGCGTATTTTACTTCTAAGAAATCACCAGACTTTTTTGCAAGTGGTTGCACCATTATGCACGCCCACCAACGACATGAGAGAGTTCCAGTTGCTCCACATCTTATAAAATTCACTATCATCAGTCTTTTTTCATTTCAGTCATTCTGGTGGATATGTGGTGGTACTTTGGTTTTTATTTACATTTGCTTGTATTCATGAATGCTTTGTTGTTTAGCTTTCCATATTTTTGAATTTTGTATGAGTGGAATCATATTGCAAATCTTCTGTTACTTGCTTTTTCTCCTCAACATTCTGTTTTTGTGATTTATCTGTGTTCTCGTGTGTAGCTATGGATCATTTATCATCTCCACGGCTGGGTACTAGTATGCAGTATGACTATATAACAATGTATTTATTCATTCTGCTGTTGGACATTAGGCTCTGCTCTGTGTCTGGCTATGGCAGAAACTGTGTGAATATTCTTGCGTATGTCTCCTGGGACTCATGGGCAAAAGTTTCTCCAGAGCAGCAACTTTCAAACTTTTTGGTCTCAAGACCCCTTTACACTCTTAAATATTATTGAGGACACCAAAGAACTTGTATAAATATTTTTTACATTTGAACTTAAAACTCAGAAAATTTTAAAATACTTATTAATTTATTTAAAGATAAGAACCCCATTACATTTTAACATAAAAAACATTTTAAAGGAAAAATAGCTATATTTTCCAAAACAAAAAAAAAGTTAATGAGAAGAAGGGCATTGTTTTACAATGTTGCAAATCCCTTGATGTCTGACCTTAAAGAAGGCTGGAGTCCCATATCTGCTCCTGCGTTCGATCTGTTGCAATATGTTGTTCTGGTTGACATATATGAAGAAAATCTGGCCTCACACAAACATGTCATTGGAGAAGGGAGTATTCTAATAGTCTTTTCATTTAATATCCACATATCATGTGGATATTTTTCTGTGATACTACACCAAACTTGACAAGCGGTAGTGTCTTAAAGGTTGGTTGCAATGTGGAATCTGAAACCATATCAATGAACTGTTCATATTCTTTTGAATAAAAATCTATTGGCCTGTTTTGTAAGTTGAATGGATCTTTTTCCATGAATTTTTTTTTGTAACATGCTTTGGTCGTTCAGAAAAGATTGCAGATCTTTTAAATGTTGACACATTTCATTATAATTATTATGTATATCATGTATATAATTATTTATATCACCACTAATATCAGAAAGGTCTCTAAGAATTAGAAGTGTTGTGTTTGGCTGTATTTCATTCACTTTGTCTGCTTTAAACTATTCTCTGTATGGACATGTATATGCTCATGATAGTGGACTTAAATTTTGCAAAATTCTAATTTTACTTGAAAGTTCAAATCTCATCATAGGCAACAAATGCTTTCAGTTGTTTTCCTTGAAGTGAGGGCTAACTTCATCCATTTGTTTCCTCCCCAAAGCCCCAATACGTAGCTGTCTATTCCTGTTGTAAGTCCTTCTAGTTCTGTGTGAGCCACCACCACAGCACGGCTCCTGACAGACAAGCCATGTGGTTCTGTGCCCGGGAACTGAACCCAGGCTGCCAGGGTGTGAGCGCGGAACTTTAAGCACTAGGCCATCAGCGCTGGCTCATCCTTCATCCATTTTTGAGAAAATATCTGCCAAATACCCAAGTAAAAATGGCATTTGGTGTGTAGGAGAGGAAACATTTTCCTTTATGTTTTAGAGTTTCCAACTGGGACTGACATAAGACGGGTTAGCAGGAGAAAAGCATATGAATTTTATTTCCATGCACATGGGAGACCTCACAAGAAAGATGAAGACCCGAAGAAGTGACTATGCCTAAATTCTTAGACACTAGACTTAGCAAAGAGTGGCAATTCTAGAAAAGTGACTAACATGTATGGGCAGACTAAAGGAAGATGAGTTATTTTAGCAAGGTCTGGTAGAGGATTCCCCTCTCTGCGATGAGAATGTTTCTTCCCCCTGTCCAGGGAGAGCACCTCTCACATGGGAATTTCATCTCCTGCTTTCAGAGTGAAAAAGGAAGGTCAGAACGTCCTTCTGGCATCTGCTGTTTTTCAAGTGCCTGTAATTCAAAATAATCAATATGCCAAAGTGGCATATTTTGGGGTGGCATGTCCTGAACTCCTTTGTTTCCCCCATCTGAAACCTCTCTAGAAGTTCCATATATTGAAAGCTCGATTGATGGCCGTGGAGAGAAATTCAAGTTACCAGTTGTGAAGTAAGAGATCTGCAAAGGGGGAGAAAAATATAGAACAAGCGGAAAAGAACAGATCTAAGCAAATTACCCCATATTTTGCTGGATCAGTCTCTTAATCCTAAGAATAGGTCAGTTCAGTCAGACAGTTGCAGCTCATTTCAGGAGGCATTGGTGTAGGTGGAAGTGGGGTACCCACCTAAGTTAGGCCTCTGGATGGTGAGCAATCAGGTCTTTAATAAGGGGCATTTCTTTGGAAACAAAAGAGAAACATAGGTTAACAGAACGAATTACAAACTCAGTTTTTGAGTCCAGAGGGCAGCCAGTGAGGAAGACTTTTACAGGTTGGGCGCAAAGCCTGTAGAGAGCGGAGTGAAGGCAGACGGGGGCAATCTGATGAAATTTTTGGCTTGCAGTTTGAACGCGTTTGTTGATGGCACTGGATGTTCCGGTGAACCTTTAGAGCGGCCCATATAGTGGCAGGCACAAAGGTCGCTTACACGTGATCTGTTGTGGTGATTTTGTTTTTGAAGTTTACATTAAGCCATTCAGCTTTAGCTTGCAGGGCTTTGGGGAAAGGGCAGTCCTAGTTTTTAGTGATGCCAAGTCAGGAAGGTGGAAAAAAACTGGAAATGTTAATTACTGATGAAGTGCACAAAATGGCGGGAGCCAATTTATAAAGAGGACAAAAACTCAAAATCAGTGAACGCGGCACTATTCAAGAGCCCACAAGGGTGTGTTATAGCTTTTACTGAAACATAGAATTTTTTCTCTCTACAATCAGTCTCATTTTTATCAAAGATAAAGTAAGACTAATTTGTTTGTAAAAATAAGTCTAATCTCATTAAACTTGTCTTGACTATTGACATAAGTGTAGCAAGAAGAGTGATCATACGGGCTCTTTTTAAGTCTGTTTTCCCGAGATTTTCAGAAGGAATCTCAGATTGGACTTTTAAAGCTCCTTGAGGCTGAGAAGCCAAATCAGGAACTTGCCATCAGATTTAGCCTGAAATACCTGTAGACTCGGGTGAATTCCTTTTTTTCAAGGTCCCCAAGATATCCTGAGGTTCCAATAAGAGACCTGCACTAATCTGCAAGACCCGGAACCCTGTAGGTCAGGCACCAGGCCAGTATTTTATGAGAGCTTTGTAAACGCTGGCTCCACAAAGTCAACTTTCGTTCCTGAAATCTGTCTGGTTGTATTTGACCTACAGCCACCAATTTCAAATGTGACATTAGTGTCAAAGCTTTGGTAATATAACCAATATAACTAATATGTCCTGTAACAAGGAGAACAGATTCTTATTGAATTTGTGTAAGTAACTATATTGCCATGAAAATAGGAATATTCAATAAGAGTTTTTGAATTCCAGAGGGATCAGGTAGGGAGAAAAAGATAAGTGTTTTACTTTTGTTTACAAAGGTATAATTTTACCAAATTGTTGTAAGTTACAGATAGCTTAAGACAAAACGGGTTTGTTAAATCTGGAAAACAAAACGTTAAGGAACTTGCAATGTTTCAAACAAAAAGTCATAAAACTTATAATCATCCTCATCAGTTCACTCAGTCTCCTGTAATTGATTTTCGTTCTGCTTGATCTTGTATTAGCAGTTTTATGAATCCATCAGTTTTTTCATCAGAGTTTGGAAATTCTTACCCAGTTTGGTGATATGATCGTAAAGTTATCAGAAACCTGTAATCCAGAGTTCTTGTCAGTCTTTTTCATAAATTTCCTTGAAGAAGAAACATTTTTGTCTTCAGTTGACCATAAAAGCTTTCAGAGAAGAATCAGTGCCAAACAATAACTGCCTGTGAATCAAAACGACTTCAAATGGCCACGGTTAAGGACCTGATGAGAGTTCACTTAAATGCAATTATTTGATTATTTTTTTTTTGAAGACGATTAGCCCTGAGCTAACATGTGCTGCCAATCCTCTTCCTTTTTGCTGAGGAAGACTGGCCCTGAGCTAATATCTGTGCCCATCTTCCTCTAGTTTATATGTGGGACGCCTGCCACAGCATGGCTTGATAAGCGGTGTGTTGGTCTGCACCCAGGATCCAAACCGGTGAACGCTGGGCTGCCGAAGCAGAGCGTGCAAACTTAACTGCTAATGCCACCAGGCCGGCCCCACAATTATTTGATTTTGACTTGATACTTGATTATTTTCGTGATGTACAACACTTTAAGATGATAACTGGAATTATGACTGATAACATTATACCAGGAACATCAGATTTCTGGAATTTTATACAATTTCTGGTACACTTATATTAATAACATATATCCATACAAATATAACCTATAGAACGTGCAGTATCACTTTTCACTTGATAATGCTTTCCATGTATTTTAACATATTAAATAAATCTAATCAGTTTAATATCTCTCTTTTTATAAGGTGAGAGAACAAATTGTTTTGAGATTTTTCCAGGGAAAAATTTTCCCTCTGGGAAATCTCAGAATTAGTTTGAGGACAAAAGACTTTATTTAGAATTTGATTTGGGGAAGTTTGTAACAAATATCAAAGGTTTGAACACTTGATTAAATAGGATCACAGATTGCTATGAAACAAGACTTAGTTACGTGTTTAACCAAAATGACAATAAAAGATTTTGAAGGCAAATACAAAAAGTTACATAGCTGTAAAAGGAATTTAAGAACAGGGATGTTAAATATTCAATTGTAGCTGTTTATATTGCAGTGAAGTAAATCTCTATCACTCTTTCCATCTTCTCGAAACTTCACAAACCTTCGGTAAAGTTGGGCACAGAAGAGCCTCACATGTGGTATGTGTGTAAATCACAAAGGGGCTGCCTGAGCAGACAGCAGGAATTCCAGAGGCAAGAAATCAGAGCTAGAGAGGCCATGTGACAGCCCTCTCCAAATTCCCCTCACCTCCGCCTGCCACCAGGCCTGGAGGAACTTGCAGAAATATTCAGAAACTTATTGGACTTTGCACACACCTGGAAAGAGATCTAATTTGTTTGTATCTTTAGGGAGAGAGAGATTCCAGATGAAGGCCGAGGTGCGCATGCATGATGAGAAGTCTATTAAGATAAATCAAAATGATAAAGGCAGCTATCTCGGAGAGGGAAGCAAGAAAATGGATAAATTTATATTTTCTTTTTTGTGCTTTTTCTGGGTTTTCAAGATTTCTACAACAAATAAGTGTTACCTCCATAATCTGGGAAAAGAATAATAAATGATCAGTGTCTATTTAAAAAAAAAGTTACATAGCTGTAAAAAACTTAGCTCTTTTAATATTAAAAGACTCAGTTTTTCTAAGTTTTCAAAGACCTTATAAAGACAACAATGAAGCATAGGAAATTATTTTGATAAAACGTGGACTCTTGGGGCTGGCCCGGTGGCCGAGTGGTTAAGTTCGTGCGCTCCGCTGCAGGCGGCCCAGTGTTTCGTCAGTTCGAATCCTGGGCGCGGACACGGCACTGCTCATCAAAGCACTGCTCATCAAACCATGCTGAGGCAGCGTCCCACATGCCACAACTAGAAGGACCCACAACCAAGAATATACAACTATGTACTGGGAGGCTTTGGGGAGAAAAAGGAAAAAAATAAAATCTTTAAAAAAAAAAAAGTGGACTCTTTGCCTTCTAGGCAAATTACTAAATAGGTAAAGAAAAATATTTTACAATAATCCAAGAAAACTTTGTCCTTTTAACAGAGAAAGAAAAGCAAATTCTAGTTTTGTATAAGCACACTATTGATAGTAAAGCTCATTGTTAAAACTCTTATAATAAATCTATTTAATTTTAGCCAGCTTGACCACACAAGATAAGATTTCTTTCTCTCTCTCTCTCCCTCCCTTCCTCTCTTCCCCGCTCCTTCCATTCCTCTTGCTCTCTCTGACTTCCTATACCCATTTAGGTTTAGGTTTTTGTCCTTTATTTTCCTCCGTTTTTTGAAACAATCTTTAAATAGCCTTAAAAACCACTCTCCTTTTCTATAGCAGAAATGCATTTTTCATAGCTCAAACCTCTCCTACCACAAATACATCTCATTTTCCTGGCATACTTTGTTTACAGAATTTTTAACCTTTAGTAACCCTAATTTCCAGTGAAAATTAGAAGTAAGCAATTGTGAGTGTCATATGTTAGTATCCTATAGTAGATTAGTAAATTTATGAATACGTCGTGTCATAATTTCTAGAGGCATATGCTTTCTCATAGTTCAATTTTTTAAATGTAGCAAAGGACATGTTTACTAACAGACCCAAATATCTTTAGTCTCTCTGTAAAAAAAAAAAGAAGTTGGGGCTGGCCCCGTGGCCGAGTGGTTAAGTTCCCGCGCTCCGCTGCAGGCGGCCCAGTGTTTTGTTGGTTCGGATCCTGGGCGTGGACATGGCACTGCTCATCAAACCACGCTGAGGCAGCGTCCCACATGCCACAACTAGAAGGACCCACAGTGAAGAATATACAACTATGTACCGGGGGCCTTTGGGAAGAAAAAGGGAAAAAAAATTTAAAAATCTTAAAAAAAAAAAAGAAGTCAAAGTAAAGTTAAATTTATGTTTAATGATTAATACTTCAGTGTTTCTTCCTATTTGGAAATGATCTAGACATTTAATGAATGTCTGTCATTTAAGTTAACTTAGTATAACAAGGTTTCAAGTTACCAAAAAGATTTTGGAAACTATTTTTAAGCAGACATATTATAAAACATAATTATTGTTGAAAAGTTTATTATAAACTTTTACCCCTCCTAGATTTACTTAACTTCCTTGTTTTTAACAATTATGCTTAGGTTACTCATGTAAATTTCATGAGCCATTAAATAGCTAACCGTCATCTTATTTTTCTTCTTGACAAATCAGGCAAATATAAAAATTACTAAAGCCAAAAATCTAAAAAGTTAAACATATGGCTCTCTCTCTTTTGTATTAAAAAAAGTTACTGGGCAGGCCTCGTGGTGCAGCTGTTAAGTGTGAACATTCCGCTTTGGCGGCCCGGGGTTCACCAGTTTGGATCCCGGGTGCGGACATGGCACCACTTGGTAAGCCATGCTGTGGTAGGCGTCCCACATATAGAGTGGAGGAAGATGGGCATGGATGTTAGCTCAGGGCCAGTCTTCCTCAGCAAAAAGAGGAGGATTGGCAGCAGTTAGCTCAGGGCTAATCTTCCTCTAAAAAAAAAATTACTGTCATGCTTGACATCAGACATGAAGCAATTCATTTTTATTGTATGTTTTGTTTTTAGGTTGAATTTATAGCACTATAATCTTAAACGTCTAGTAGAGATAACGTAAGTTTGTTTGACTAGTCTTAATTTATATAAGCACTTATTTTTTTTCTTTAAGACAATTAAATAGAGCTTTTTTACAAGCTAATTTTTAGCAATACCATCCAAAGGTAGAAAAACATTACATACATATATAGACATACATAAACACACAGACAGATGAAAACAGAGATCTTATAGCTTTCATATTAGATTCTTAGCCATGAGATAGGTACAATAATATAAAACTCTCTAGCATAAAAAAAAAGGACTTGGATCCAAATTGTATTTCTGGCAGATGGAACAAGCTAAGCTTAGCCAGCAGAAGGCTAACACTTCTTACTAACATTTGTAGAGAAGGCTTTTAAGATTTTTCATTTGCCAGTTTGTTTCCACATGGCCCTCTTTTTCTTAAGTGCAAATCAGCTCTGCTTCTAATGTCCCGACCTTTTACGGTATCTGAAAGTGTCTTGTGATGAATAAAGGAGGTTTTAGCATTAGTAAGAAGGACAAGTGGGCTTCGAATTACTCCTACAGCCACATTTCTGTTTTTGTAAAGCCTTGCCTTGCAAAACAAGGACAGTTGCTTTTAATTTCTCAAGTAATTGGGGCCTAGCCTGAACGATATCAAAGGTGGTGACCCACCTTTCCAATTACATTATCTTGAATTTGCTTCTTTATATCAGGGAGAAAATTTCCAACTAAGAAGGAATTCAAAAGATTCCTATGTTCTAGAGTTAGAGCTGTGTGTCTTTGGAATGTTTTAATAAATCATTCCACAAAGGCTTTAGAATGTTTTCTTTCCCTCTGAGTACATAGTTCTATTTTAGCTTAGGAAAAAAGGCCTAAAAATAATTCCTATCAAGCTCTAAATATCAGGCCAACTTTTAACCACATAGCTCCTTTAAAAAATCCTTTCAAATAGCTTATTGTCAGGTTTCAGCTGGAATAAACAGTAAATTTTCCTGGCAGTATTGAATTCCTTTAAAAAAAAAAAAAACAAAGATACACCTATTTTGAGTGACTCCACGTCGAAACTAATAAGCCTTTTATGACTTAACCATGGATGCAGGAGGCATCTTTAAAGAGGGTGCAAAAGATGCAGCCCTACCAAGATCCAGAGCCACTTCCAAAGACAGGCAAAAGAACGAGACTGAGATAAGCTTCCTGAGGACTGGCGATGGTCCATAGGATGCTAGCTGCTGATAAAGTGCAACCCGCACTTCCGTCCGGCAATCTACAAATTCTTGGGGCTCTCAAACTGACAAATGACCACTTGCACAGCTTGCATGGCCCAGCAAGGAGAAAGCCAAGCCAAGATCTCAGGACACAAGATCAGACAACAGGAAAGCAACAGCTGCTCCTGGGAGGGAAAGGATCAATAACCAGTAGGTACCCAAAATCAAATTCACGAGAGTCACAGCCAAAGAACTAATTCTTAGAAGTGATTTTCTCCTGCCAATCTGAATTTGGAAAGGAAGGGATAAGAAGACTTTACTACCCTCCTCCTTTGAGAAGGCGCTACAGACACTACAGACAGAAGTCTGGGAGATGACAGGGTAAGAATTCTTATCTTCTGCTGTCTTGGTCAGGTCCCAGGATCTCTCAGCTGCAATTCCTAGAGGAGCAGAGTGTCCCGGCCAGTTCCATCCTATCCTTGTCACCAGAAACTATAGAATAAGAGCTATTTTTCACAAGGTCTGTTTGTGCAGAGTTCTCTCGGCCTTGACTCCCCGTCTCTGTGATAAGAATGTTTCTTCCTCCTTTAAAGGGGAGGCGCCTTTCACATGGGAATTTTCTCTCCTGCTTTTAGAAAAAAAAGGAAGGTCAGAATGTCCTTTCTTGCATCTGCTGTTTTTCAAGTGCCTTTAACTCAAAATGAATGATCAATATGCCAAAGCGATATATTTTGGGATAACATGTCCTGAACTCCTCCATAAGAAAAAAGCGACCAGTTTGGCCCGCAACTGAATTGCACGAGTGCTTTTCCTCAAGACGACCATAGCACTTCAGTCTGCAGCAGAAGGGCTTAAAAGAATGTTAAAGAGACATATACTCAAGGGTCAAGATTTAATAAGCTCAATATTTTTCAGTTTCACCAAGGACTTTATTTTATTTTATTTTTTACTGTCAGTGCAGTTGGCTTTGCACTGAAGAATGCAATGACTCTCCGTGCAGTTTGGTGCCACTTCTTTGATCTATGACAAGGCCCAGTTTTACCCACCATTGCTCTTGCAGCCTCAGTGTAAATGCCAACAACAAAAAAGAAAATATGGAGAGAGTGAGAAGACAAGCCACAGACTGGAAGGAAGTCTTTGCAAAAGACATAGCCAACAAAGGATTGTTATCCAAAATATACAGAAGAATTCTTAAAATTAAGCAATAGGAAAATGGACAAATGGATTAAAAAATAGGCAAAAGACCTAAACAGAAACCTCAACAAAGAAGATATATGGGTGACAAACAAGCATATGAAGAGATGTTCAACTCATGTGTCATTAGGGAAATGCAAGTTAAAAGAACAATGAGATACCACTACACACCTATTAGAATGGTGAAAATCCAAAACACTGGCCATCAGCAAATGTTGTCAAGGATGTGGAGTAACAGGAACTTTCATTTAATTGCTTTTGGGAATGCAAAATGGTACAGTCATTTTGGAGGACAATTTGGTGGTTTTTATAAAACTGCAGAGACACTTACCAGATGATCCGACAATTGTGCTCCTTGGTATTTACCCAAGTGAATTGAAAACTTAGTCCACACAAAAACTTGCACACATAGATTTATAGCAGCTTTATTCACAATTGCCAAAAATTGGAAACAACCAAGATGTCCTTCAATACGTGAATGGATAAATAAACTGTGGTACATCCATACCGTGAGATATTATTCAGTGCTACTAAGAAAAGAGCTATCAAGCCATGAAAAAACATGGAGGAAACTTAAATGCATATTGCTAAGTGAAAGAAGCCAATCTGAAAAGGCTACGTACTGTGTGATTCCAACTAGATGACTTTCTGGAAAAGATAAAACAATGGAGACAGTAAAAGGATCAGTGTCACCAGAGGCTGGGGGAAGGGTGAACGGGGAGAACAGACTTTGAGAGCGTGAAACCGCTCTGGATGATACTGCAACTGTGAGAACGTGCCGTTCTCCATTTGTGAAAACTCACAGAGTGTACCAGACTAGCAGTGGACCCTAATGTAGACTATGGACTTTGGATGCTAACAATATGTCAATGTAGGTTCATTGATTTTAACAAATGTACCACTCTGGCGAGGAATATTGATCACAGGGGAGTCTGTGAGGGAGGGAGAAGAATAAGGAGTTTTTAAGAACTCTCTGCATTTTCCACTCAATTTCCTGTGAATCTAAAACTACTCTAAAAAAATAAAGTCCGTTAAAAAATCTTAAGAAAAGAAATACACTATAAATAAAAAATCTCCCCCCAAAATTAATTGACCATATAACATGGGTTCATTTCCGGACTCTTTATTCTCTTCCTGTGTCTGTCTTTCTTCCAATACCACGTGGGTCTTGATTACTAGAACTTTATAGTAAGTACTGAAATCAAGTAGACTAAGTCCTCCAACTTCATTCTTTTTTTTAAAAAAAATATTTTATTGAGGTCGTATTGGTTTATAACACTGTGTAATTTCAGGTGTGCATTATTATCTATCAGTTTCTGTATAGACTGCATCGTGCTCACCACCAAGAGTCTAGTTTTTATCTGTCACCATACATATGTGCCCCTTTACCCCTTTCACCCATCCCCCTACCCCCTTCTCCTCTGGTAATCGCTGTTCTCTTTATCCATGTGTGTGTTTATCTGCCACAAATGAGTGAAATCGTACCGTGTTTGTCTTTCTCTGTCTGGCTTATTTTGCTTAACATAATACCCTCAAGCTCCATCCATGTTGTTGCAAATGGGACGATTTTGTGTTTTTCACGGCTGAGTAGTATTTCATTGTATATGTATATCACATCTTCTTCATCCGTTCGTCAATCTATGGGCACTTGGGTTGCTTCCATGTCTTGGTTATTGTGAATAACGTTGCATTGAACACAGGGGTGCATAAGTCTCTTTGAATTGTTGATTTGAAGTTCTTTGGATAAATACCCAGTAGTGGGATAGCTGGGCCATATGATATTTCTATTTTTAATTTTTTAAAGAAATTTCCTCACTTTTTTCTATAGTGGCTGCACCAGTTTGCATTCCCACCAGAAGTCCTCTCCAACATTTGTTATTTTTTCTCTTGGTAGTTATAGCCATTCTAACGGGTGTAAGGTGATATCTCATCGTAGTTTTGATTTGCATTTCCCTAATGATTAGTGATGTTGAACATCTTTTCATGTGCCTGTTGGCCATCTGTGTATCTTTCTTGGAAAAATGTCTGTTCATATCTTCTGCTCATTTTTCGATTGGGTTGTTTGTTTTTTTGTTGTTGAGTTGTATGAATTCTTTATATATTTTGGAGATTAACCCCTTGTCAGATATATGATTTGTAAATATTTTCTCCAAGTTGGTGGGTTGTCTTTTTATTTTATTCCTGATTTCCTTTGCCTTGCAGAAGCTCTTTAGTCTGAAGAAGTCCCATTTGTTATTTTTCTCTTTTGTTTCCCATGCCTGGGTAGACAAGGGATTCAAAAAGATGCTTCTAAGACTGATAGCAAAGAGTGTACTGCTTATATTTTCTTCTAGGAGTTTTATGGTTTCACGTCTTACCTTCAATTCTTTAATTCATTTTGAGTCAATTTTTGTGTATAGCAAAAGACAATGGTCTAGTTTCATTCTTTTGCAAGTGGCTGGCCAGTTTTCCCAACACTATTTATTTATTTGGAGGAAGATTAGCCCTGAGTTAAGATCTGCCACCAATCCTCCTCTTTTTGCTGAGGAAAACTGGCCCTGAGCTAACATCCGTGCCCATCTTCCTCTCCTTTATATGTGGAACGCCTGCCACAGCATGGCTTATCAAGCAGTGCCATGTCTGCACCCGGGATCTGAACTGGCAAACCCCGGGCAGCCGAAGCAGAACGTGTGACTTAACCACTGTGCCACTGGGCCGACCCCAACACCATTTATTGAAGAGACTTTCCTTTCTTCATTGTATGTTCTTAGCTCCTTTGTCGAAGATTAGCTGTCCACAGATGTGTGGTTTTATTTCTGGGCTTTCAATTCTGTTCCATTGATCTGTATGTCTGTTTTTGTGCCAGTACCATGCTGTTTTGATTACCATAGCCTTGTAGTATATTTTGAAGTCAGGAATTATGATACCTCCAGCTTTGTTCTTTTTTCTCAGGATTGCTTTGGCCATTTGGTATCTTTCGTTGTTCCATATAAACTTTAGGATTCTCTGTTCTATTTCCGTGAAGAATATCATTGGGATTCTGATTGGGATTGCATGTAACCTATAGACTGCTTTAGATAATATGAGCATTTTAACTACATTTATTCTTCCAACCCATGAGCATGGAATATCTTTTCATTTCTTTACATAGTCATTGATTTCTTTCAGTAATGTGTCATGGTTTTCAGCTTATAGGTCTTTCATCCCCTTGGTTAAGTTTATTCCTAGATATTTTATTCTTCTTGTTGCAATTCTAAATGGGATTGTATTCTTGACTTCTCTTTCTGCTAGTTTGTTAAGAGTGTATAGAAATGCAACTGATTTTTCTAAGTTGATTTTGTATCCTGCAACTTTGCTGTGGTTGTTGATTTATTTCTAATAGTTTTCCAATGGATTCATTAGGGTTTTCTATGTAAAGGATCACGTCAGCCACAAACAGCAAAAGATTTACTTCTTCCTTTCCAATTTGGATGCCTTTTATGTCTTTTTCTTGCCTACTTGCTCTGGAAAAACCCCCAGTACTATGTTGAATAGGAGTGGCGAGAGTGGGCACCCTTGTCTTGTTCCTGTTCTCAGAAGGACGGCTTTCAGTTTTTCACCCTTAAGTACGATGTTGGCTGGCTGTGGGTTTGTCATATAGGGCCTTTATGATGTTGAGGTACTTTCCTTCTATATCCATTTTATTGAGAGTTTTTATCATAAATCGATGTTGGATCTTGTCAAATGCTTTCTCTGCATCTATTGAGGTGATCATGTGATTTTTATTCCTCATTTTGTTAGTGTGGTGTATCACATTGATTGACTTGCAGATGTTGAACCATCCCTGTGTCCCTGGTATAAATCCCACTTGATCATGGTGTATGATCCTTAATGTATTGCTGTATTTGGTTTCTCAATATTTTGTTGAGGATTTTGCCTCTATGTTCATCAGTGATATTGGCCTGTAATTTTCCATCTTTGTATTGTCCTTCTCTGGCTTTGGGGTCAAGGTGATGTTAGCCTCGTAGAATGTGTTAGGAAGTGTTCCATCTTCTTCAAGTTTTTTGAATAGTTTGAGAAGGATAGGTACTAAGTCTCCCTCAAATATTTGGTAGAATCCTCCAGCAAAGCCATCTGGTCCTGGATTTTTGATTCCTGTTTCAATTTCTTTACTTGTGATTTGTCTATTCAGATTCTCTATTTCTTCTTGATTCATTTTTGGGAGGTTGTATGAGCCTAAGAATTTATTTATTTCTTCTAGATTGTCCAATTTGTTGGCCTATCATTTTTCACAGTATTCTCCTGTAATTCTTTGTATTCCTGTCATCTCTATTGTAATTTCTCCTCTTTCATTTTTAATTTTATTTATTTGAGCCTTCTCTCTTTTTCCTTAGTGAGTCTGCCTAAGGGTTTGTCAATTTTATCTTCTCAAAGAACCAGCTCTTAGTTTCATTGATCCCCTCTGTTGTGTTTTTAGTCTCTATTTCATTTATTTCTGCTCTAATTTTTATTATTTCCCTCATTCTGCTGACTTTGGGCTTTGTTTATTCTTCCTTTTCTAGTTCTGTTAGTGTAGTTTGAGATGACATTTGAGATTTTTCTCACTTGTTGAGGTGGGCCTGTATTGCTATAAATTTCCCTCTTAGACCTGCTTTTGCTGCATCCCATAAGAATTGGTATGTTGTGTTTTCATTTTCATTTGTCTCCAGGTATTTTTTAATTTCTCTTTTGATTTCTTCATTGATCCAATGGTTGTTCAGTAGCATGTTGTTTAGTCTCCACATATTTATGACTTTTCTAGCCTTTTTCTTGTAGTTGATTTCTAGTTTCATAGCATTATGATCAGAAAAGATGTTTGATATGATTTCAATCTTCTTAAATTTGTTGAGTCTTGAATTGTTTCCCAACATATGGTCTATCTTTGAGAAGGTTCCATGCACACTTGAGAAGAATATGTATCCTGCTGCTTTTGGATGGAATGTTCTATTAAGTTCATCTTGTCTAGTATTTCATTCAAGGCCACTGTTTCCTTGTTGACTTTCTGTCTGGATGATCTACCCACTGATGTAAGTGAGGTGTTGAGGTCCCTACTATTATTGTGTTGCTGTCAGTTTCTCCCTCTAGGTCTGTTAGTAGTTGCTTTATGTACTTTGGTGCTCCTGTGTTAGGTGCATATATTGCATATATACTCATAAGTGTTATGTTCTCTGGTGGAATGTCCCTTTTATCATTATATACTGCCCCTCTTTGTCTCTCATTGTCTTTTTTATCTTAAAGTCTGCTTTATCTGACATAATTATGGCAACACCTGCTTTCTTTTGCTTGCCGTTTGCTTGGAGTATCATCTTCCATCCCTCCACTCTGAGCCTATGTTTATCTTTAGAGGTGAGATGTGTTTTGTCGAGGCAACATATTGTTGGGTCTTGTTTTTTAACCCATCCAGCCATGCTGTGTCTTTTGACTGGAGAATTCAATCCATTTATATTTGCAGTGATTACTGATATAGGAGGGCTTAATACTGCCATTTTCTCTCTTTTCCAGTTGTTCTATATTTCCATTGTTTCTTTTCCCTTGTATTTCTGATTGCTGTTTCAGTTTGGTGCTTTTCTGTGATGGTTTTCTCTTTATTTCTGATTTGTGGCTCTGCTCTGATTTTTTGTTTACTGGTTACCACGAGGTTTATATAAAAAAATCTCATAGATGGGATAGTCCATTTTAGGATAGCCTCTTGTCTCCATTAGCCCAGGCAGGTTCCATTCCTTTCCTTTTCCCCTTCTGAGTTATTGTTGTTACAAATTGTTCTTTTCTGTGTTGTGAGTTTGTGACTAAATTGAAGTGTTTATAGTTATTTTTAATGCTTTCTTTCCCTTTGTCTTTTATGCTATAATTAGGTGTTTACTAACCTATTCTGATATAGAGCTCAAATTTTTCTGATTCTGTTTATCTGCTTGTTCAATGTTTTGCAAATCTTTGCTTTTTAGTTTCAGATGGGAAGGCTCCTTTCAATGTTTCTTTTAATGGAGGCCTAGTGGTGATGAACTCCCTCAGCTTTTGTTTATCTGGAAAACCTTTTATTTCTCCACCATATCTGAAGGATATTTTCTCTGGGTAGAGTATTGTTGGCTGAAAGTTTTTGTCTTTCAGTATTTTGAATATATCATTTGATTCTCTCCTACCACGTAAGGTTTCTGCTGGGAAATCCACTGAAAGCCACCTTCAGATGTATGGCTGTGTGGATCTTTCAGACGTCCTATTGTGCTGTGTAGGGAATCTTCTGTTGGTTAATGAATGTACGTTTAGTTATAACTTACAGGGCAGAGACAAAGGGAACAACTCCCTCTGCCTTGAAGCTGAAGTCACTCTCTGTTCATTCTTTATCATAGAGTTCTAGATCCTATTCCATTCTTTCTCCTTTGCATTTCTATATAAATTTTAGAGTCAGTTTGTCAATTTTTATAAAAGAGACTGCTTTTGTGCTTATATGTTGAGATTGCATTGAATCTACATGTTCATTTTGGGAGAACTGACATCTTGATAATATCAAGTCTTCCAATCCATGAACATGGTATAACTCTCCACTTATTTAGGTCTCTAATTTCAACAGGATTTTGTAGTTTTCAAGATACAAGTCTTGTACATATTTTATGCTATTACAGATATTTTTCATTTTTCAATTATTCATTGAAAGTATGTAGAAGTACAATTTATTATTGTATATTGACCTTACATCCTGTGACCTTGCTAAATTCACTTTATTAGTGCTCATAGCTTTACAAATAGATTCCTTAAGACTATTACACACACAATCACGCCTTCTGTGAATAAAGACATCTTTACTTCTTCCTTTCCAATCTGTTTGCTTTTTATTCCCTTTTTCTTGCCTTATTGCACTGGCTAGCACCTTCAGTAAAATAAAGGTAGTCACAGAAAACATTTTTGCCTTGTTCCTGATCGTGCAGGAAGCAATCAATCTTCCACCATTGAGCATGATTTTAGCTACAGGATTTTTGTAGATGCTTTTATCATGTTGGAAAAGTTCCTTTCTATTTTTAGTTTGCTGAGAGTTTTTATTATGAATGGGAGTTGGACTTTGTCAAATGCTTTTTCTGCATCTTGAGATTATCATAAGGTTTCTCTCTTATATTCTGTTAATATGGCAGATAAAATTGATTTCCCAATGTAAATCAACTTTGTGTTCATTGGGAAAACTCCACATGATTATAATGTGTTATCCTTTTAATATACCATTGCAATCATTTTGCTATTTTCTTAAGAATTTTTGCATTTATGTTCACAAGGAACTTTGGTCCATTGCTCATTTTTCTTGTAATGTCTAGTTTTCCTATCAGTATAGTGCTGGCTTCATAAAATGATTTAAGTAATCTCACATTCTGAAAGAGTTTATGAAATCGTGGTATTCATTCTCCCTTAAAGATTTGAAAGAACTCACACTTCAGTCTTGGAGTGCTTTTTGTGGGAAGATTTTTAATTATAAAGGCAATGTCTTCAATAGGTATAGGGCTATCCAGGCTTTCTCTATGTTCTTGACTATTTTTGATAATTTGTGTTTTTCAAGAAAATTTTCCACTTTAAGTTGAATTTATTGGCCTGTTGTCCATAATATTATTATTTTCCTTCCGATGTCTGTAGGATCTATGATGATGTCCCCTTGTTCGTTCTCAATATTGATCATTTGTGTCTTCTCTTTTTTTATTGATGTCTAGAGGTTGATCAAATTTATTGATCTTTCCACCTTTGGCTTTATTGGTTTTTCTCTATTATTTGTCCATTTTCTAATTTGTTGGTTTCCTTCTACTCTGGGTCTAATTTGCTCCTCTTTTTATAGGGGTGAGGTTTAGCCAGTCAATTCAAGACCTTTCTTCTTTTCTGATATAACCATTTCAAACTATAAATTTCCTGCCAAGCCCTGCTTTAGCTCTGTCTCATAAATTTGTAAATCTTGTATGATCATTTTCGTTCAATTCAAAATATTCTCTAATTTTTATTTCTATTTCTCCTGTGGCCCATTGGCTGTTTAGAATTATGTAGTATGCTCTCCAAATATTTGGATTATTAATGTCTTTTTCTGTTATTTATTTCTAATTTAATTATATTATTCTAAGAAAACATACTATGTTTGTCTTTCAAATTTATTGAGGGTTTTTTTTGTTTGTTTTTCGTTTTGGTGAGGAAGATTGGCCCTGAGTTAACATCCATTGCCGATCTTCCTCTTTTTGCTTGAGGAAGATTGTCCCTGAGCTAACATCTGTACCAGTCTTCTCCCATTTTGTATGTGGGATGCTGCCACAGAATGGCTTGATGAGTGGTGCATTGGTCCACATCTGGTATCCATGCACCCCAGGACGCCAAAGCAGAGACTGTGAACTTAACCACTATGCTACCAGGCTGGCCCCTTGGGTTTTTTTTTAATGACCTAGCACATGGTCTATCTTGGCCAATGTTCCATTTGCACTCGAAAAGAATGGACTCCCTGCTGTTGTTAGGCAGCATGTTCTATAATTGCTCTTTAGCTCATGTTTTATAGGGCTGTTCAAGTCTTCCATATCCTTAACTTATTTTATGTCTACTTGTTCTATTCATAACTGAGAGAGGAGCATGGAAATTTCTAACAATAACTGTGGTTTTATCTATTTCTCCTTTCAGTTCTGTCAGTTTTTACTTCATGGATTTTGGAACTCTGTTAGTAAGTGCATACACATTTAGCATCATTTTCTCTTCTTGATGAACTTACCCCTTTATCATTATGATATGATACTCTTTGCCCTCATAATATTCCTTGTTCTAAAGTCTGCTTTGTCTGACATTGAAATATCCATGCCAGTTTTCTTTGGATTAGCATTTGCATGGCATATATTTTTCCTTCCTTTTACTTTTAAGTTATTTGTATCTTTATATTTATCCAGTCTGACCATCTCTATCTTTTAATCAGAAGGCTGAGACTATTTACTCAGTGTAATTATCAATGTAGTTTGACTTAGGGCCAGCCCCGGTGGCCTAGTGGGTAAGTCTGGCGTGCTCCACTTCAGCAGCCTGGGTTTGGTTCCAAGGTTGGGCCTTCACTACTCATCAGTGGCCATGCTGTGGTGACAGCTCACATACAAAATAGAGGAGGACTGGCCACAGATGTTAGGTCAGAGCAAAGCTTCCTCAGGAAGATTTGAGGAATTCTGAGGGGCTGGCTTAGTGGTGTAATGGTTAAGTTCATGAGCTCCGCTTCAGCGGCCCAGGGTTTATAGTTTAATATTCTGGATGCAGACCTAGTGCCGCTTGTTAAGCCACACTGTGGTAGCATCCCACATAAAATAGAGGAAGATTGGCACAGATGTTAGTTCAGTGACAATCTTCCTCAAGCAAAAAGAGGAAGATTGGCGATGGATGTTAGCTCAGGGCCAGTCTTCCTCACACATGCACAAAAAATTAGTTTGATTTAAGTCTACTATATTTCTATTTGTTTCCTATTTATCCCATCTGTTCTCTCTTCCGTTTTTCCTCTTTTCCTGTCTCCTTTTGGAATAATTGAGTATTTTTTTAGCATTCCATTTTATCTCACTATTGCCTTAATAGTCATACTCTTTTTCGTTTTTAGGTGGTTGTACTAGAGTTGAGAAAATGTATCTTTAGCATACCACAGTCTTCCACGTGAAACAGGAATGCAACATTTCACGTACAATGTAACAGCATTACAATAGCATGTTTCCATTTCCCCCTCCTGGTGGCGTTATTGTCATTCATTTTACTTCTACATATTGTTATAAAGCCCATAACATATTGTTACGATTTTTGCTTTAAACAATTATCTTTTAAAAAATTAAAAACCACAAAAAGTCTTCTATATTTTTACGTTGTACTCTTCATTCCTTTGTGTAGACCTGAGCTTCCAACTGGTAGAACTTTCCTCCCGCTTAAAGACCATCCTTTAGCATTTCTTGTAGTGCAGGTCTGCTGGAGACAAATTCTCACAGATTTGGTTTATCTGAAGATGCTTTACTTCAACTTCAATTTTAGAAAATATTGTGCTGGATAGAATATATATATTAACAGTTGTTTTTTTTCCTTTAGTCATTTTAAAGGTGTCATTCCATTGTCTTCTGGTTTGTATTTTCTGGCCAGAAGTCAGCATTTTTTATCTTTGTTCTCCTATATGTATTGTGTTTCTTTGGCTGGTTTTAATATTTTCTTTATACCACTGTAAGATTTGAGTAATTTGATTACAAAGAGCCTTGAGTGGTTTTCTTTGTGCTCATTCTACTTTAGGTTCACCGAGCTTCCTAGATTTATGAGCTATAGTTTTCATCAATTTTCCTTTTTTATACACTTTTTCTTTAATTATTACTTTTATATGCCCCCCCCCCCCGAGACTCCAATTACATGCATAGTTACCAGTTAAAATTGTTTCATAGGTCACTGAGGCTCTAATCATTTTTTCAGTCTTTTCTCTCTGTTTCAGTTTGAATAATTTCTATTACTATTTGTTTGTTGATATTTTCTTTTGTGTCTTTAATCTTCTCTTAAACCCACCCTATGAAGTTTTCATTTCAGCTGTTGTATTTGTCGTGTTTAGATATTTTATTTGGTTCTGTTTCATAGTTTTTCTTTCCTCATGTCCATATTTTCCTTTAAATCCTTGGCATATTTATATTGGGTCATTTAAGGTCTGCTTCTACTAATTCCATCATCTTTGTCATCTCTGGATCTGTCTATTTAAACTGATTTTTTCTTTTTTATTGGTCACACTTACCTCCTTCTTCTCGTGTCTGCTGATTTTTGATTGGATGCTGGATATTGTGACACTTCCTTTATGGAATGTCTGGATTTTTTTTCTTTCTTTAAAGTGTTAAATTGTGGGGGCCGGCCTGGTGGTGCAGTGGTTAAGTTAACACGTTCCACCTTGGTGGCCCAGGGTTTACCGGTTCGGCTCCTGGGTGCGGACATGGCACCACTTGGCAAAAGCGATGCTGTGGTAGGCATCCCACATATAAAGTAGAGGAAAATGGGCATGGATGTCAGCTCAGGGCCAGTCTTCCTCAGCAAAAATAGGAGGATTGGCAGCAGATGTTAGCTCAGGGCTAATCTTCCTCAAAGAAAAAGTGTTAAATTGTGGAAAGGGGTGTTTAAGTTCCCAAACTCCAGTGTCTATCTCCTTACCTCAGTGAGTCTCCTGTGTTCTGCTTGGGATCCCACTTCCTGCACTGAAGCCCAGAAAGTACCTCCAGGCAAAATTCTAGGGAGATCAGAAGGATCCCCTCATTGGTTTCTCTTCACTGAGTGATCATAGTCTTGTGCTGTCTGCTATCCAATATCTGAAAACAGTTTGATGTAAATTGTTCATGTATCTAATTATTTATAACAGGAGGACAAGTTCAGTACCAGTTGCTCCATCATGGCCAGAAACAGAATTCTGTTCACTCATTTTCAATTTTTTTTCTGTTCTTCAGAGTGGATGATTTCTATTGATCTGTCTTCAAGTTTACTAATTCCTTTTTCTGCTGTCTCCAATATGCTGTTAAGCCCGTTCAGTGACTTTTTCATTTCAGTTATTGTACTTTTTTGTTCTAGAATTTCCATCTGTTTCATGTTTATTGTTTCTGTTTCTCTGCTCATTCACTAAGATCACATTTTCCTTCAATTATTTGAACATATTTTTAATAGCTCCTTTAAAGCCATTGTCTACAAAATCCAATATCTGGGCCATCTTGGGGTTTCTTTCTATAAGTTTAGTTTTTCCCCTTACTATGGTTCACATTTTCATGTTTCTTTGCATATCTGATGATTTTTTGTTGTGTCCTGGACATTTTGGATGGTATAGTTTAGAAACTGGGTTCTGTTGTCTTTCTTTGATGAGTGTTAATTTTTGTTCTTGTAGGCAGTTCCGTTCCTGGCTGATCATCTTGAAATTGTGCAGGCTTGGTTTTTTACTTCTTAGGGCATATATGTGAAAAGTCCAGGCATTTCCTAAGCCCTCTAACTTTTTTTTTTATTTTAAAGATTTTATTTTTTTCCTTTTTCTCTCCAAAGCCCCCCGGTACATAGTTGTATATTCTTCGTTGTGGGTCCTCCTAGTTGTGGCATGTGGGACGCTGCCTCAGCGTGGTTTGATGAGCAATGCCATGTCCGTGCCCAGGATTCGAACCAACGAAACACTGGGCCGCCTGCAGCAGAGCGCGCGAACTTAACCATTCTCCCACGGGGCCAGCCCCAGCCCTCTAACTTTGTAAGACTCAACATCCAAACTCTGTTTCTCCCGTGGATTTTAGTTTTAGGAAAGGTCTATAGTGTGCAAGGTTTGGCAAACTGTGGAATGCAGGCCATAGACAGCCTGCTCTGTTTTTATGAATAAACTCTTATCAAAACAAAGTCCCACCCATTCATTTGCATAGCATCTATGGAGTCTTTGATGATACAATGGCAGAGTTGAGTAGTTATTTATTATTACTTCTGCAATGGTGAAATTGTCTATTTCTCCTTGTATTTACTTCAGGTCTTGCCATATACTTCATGTTTAGAATTGTGTATCTCCTGATGAATTGAATTTTGTCATTAGATAATAATTATTTATGTCTCCAGTAGTGTTTTTTGTCTGAAGGCCTAGTTTTTAAAATATTAGTATGGCTATATCAGCTTTCTTTTGGTTAGTATTCAACTGATATAACTTTATCTTTTGAGTTAATTTTTAAAAATTTAAATCAAAGTACTAAGTGGACATTGTTTAAAAAGCCACACAGTCCAAAAAGATTCATAATAAACACTTGTGGTTCCCTACCCAACTCCTCACTACGCTCCCCACTCCTTGAAGTCTTCTTTCCAAAGGCACTTTTGATTCCCACCTTACTTCTAAATAATACGCATATACTACAGTGTTTTAGTTAGTGATTTTTAGATTTGTATCTATTGACTTCCTGTCTGATACAACTATTGCCTCATCTCCCTCTTGCTCATTCCAATATATTATAATTTCTGACTAAATAAGTATTTGGGGTTTCTATTATCATGGCTATGCAATTATTCGTAGCTGAGCATTTTAGTGTACTATGATTACATTTCTTTTTTTTTTTTTTAAAGATTTTATTATTTATTTATTTTTTCCTTTTTCTCCCCAAAGCCCCCTGGTACATAGTTGTGCATCCTTAGTTGTGGGTCCTTCTGGTTGTGGCATGTGGGACCCCACCTCAGCGTGGCTTGATGAGTGGTGCCATGTCCGCGCCCAGGACTTGAACCAGCGAAACCCTGGGCCACCGAAGCGGAGAGCGCAAACTTAACCACTTGGCCATAGGGCCGGCCCCTCATTTCTTTTCTTATTTTTTTAAAATTTCCTGAAGTTGACAATTGTTTTGATGTTTTTTTCTTTGTACTCATTGATAATTCCTGCACCTTCCCAGAGTTTCTTTTTCTTGGAGGCGTGTCCTAAACAATTCCATTTTTCCTGCTTTTGGATTAATTTATTTTTAGGCCTACTGCAAAGCTATCATCTTGGGAGTCTGTTGTCATCCTAGGAATTCTTTCTTCCTTTCCTTTGATTAGGATTCTCTGTTTGCTGGATCACATGTCTTACTCATTCTTGGTTTGTTTGGTTTGCTTAAAAAAAGAATGGGAGCACATTTTTTGGGTTAGAAAAGCAGTAATTCAACAACAGGTAGGGTAATGCCAGCTCTTGAAATTTCTGTCCTTTAAGCTATAGTGACCAATCTAAGCTGGTTGTCCTTTATGGCAGTTGCACTGCCATTGTGGGATCTCCCTTCATCATCTTCCTTAACTTTTGCCTCTCTCTTATGTTAGGTCTCCTGTTTTCTGTATGTATATCTTTTCTGGTTTTTTGGTTTATGCCCTTATTTTGGAAGAACATGTCCTCCAGTAGCTTCTTGAGAAAGGATGCATGGGAAGCCAAAATCTTTGAGATTTTGTATGTCTGCAAAAATGTTTATTTTACCCTCACATTTACTGAATAGTTTAGCTGGGTATAGAATTCTAGGTTGGTGTATTAGTTAAGGAATAGACTCCAATATTCTATAGTTCAAATAAGACAGTTTATTCCTCTCTTGTATTGATAGTCCAGAGGAAGCAGGTAGGAAGACAAGGCCATCCAAGCCCCCAGTTTCTTTCCAACACATCGTCCCATCATTCTCTAGGTCAATCCTAAGGCAACTTAGCAGCAACACGTCTGAATTCAAGCCCACAGGAAGGGGCAAGAACAGAAGTGGAGAGCAAGCAATTTCCTTTAAAATTGTGACCAAGAGAGTTGCACACACTCTGCTCATGTTCTATTGGTCCCTGTGGGGCGAAGTTATTCTCTAGTCCATCTTTTTACTCAGCGTGTTGCCTTTTCAGGTCCTGGTTTTACACAGGGGTCTAGATCCAATATTCATGTGAGGGCTCTGTGTTAATTTTCTCTATTATGTATGTGAAGCCCATTAAAACTCAAAATTCCAGGCCCCAGGGATAGGCAGAGGCCTGAGCAGAACTATCAGCTTAAGCCCTTAGGCTTCCCAACACTTTGAGTAGCATGCCCACCCGTCACCACTGTCTCCAAGGCCCCACGTGGTCTGGGCTGCCGTCTTGCTGCCCACATCCTTCCCTCTCCTTGCACACCAGGCTCTTGCCCCTCTGGCTTCCTTGCTGTTCCTAGAGCTCACCAAGGTCTTTCCCACCTCTTGGCCTTTCACGTGCCGTTCCCTCTGCCCGAAAGACTCTTCCCCAGATATCCATTTGGCTTGCTCCCTTCCCATGTTCTGCTCAAATGTCACTACCTCCAAGACTTTTGCTGACCACTGTGAGCCAAGAGCCCCTCATCGCTACCCACCCCTCCAGCTTTCACTTCTCCTCAGAGCACCCATCACCACTGCCATGCTATCATATTTTATTCATTTGTTCATGGTCCGACTCTCCCACTAGATATGTGCCTAGGTAGTTGATTTAGAAAGTGATTCCAGGAAGCAGGAGTGAGGGAAGGGATGTGAACAGAGGAGGAGGAGCCAATACAAGGATACACTCCCAGGCTCTTCTGAGGAGACTTGAATGATGGCTCAGAACTGTCAGGGGAAGAAAGAGAGAAGCCTGTATACCTTCGCTGCTGGCTCCTTTGGTCAAGGGTGGCCCCCACAGGTGTTTAATTCTCCTGCCCTTCTGGGTTGCGTGTGTGTCAGAGAAGCTCTGGGGCGAGAAGCAAGAGGCTCAGGCTTGAGGTGCTCAGGTTGTCCCTGTGCAACGCTGGCTGCAGTCTGGGTGGAGGTGTGGCTGCAGCAGTGGGTGGGGCTGATACTATGCTACAGGGACCTTATATGGATATCTCCTGCTTCGCTCTTTCCCAAGCACTTAGATGAGTGACCAGATGCAGTAAACACTCATAGGGTATTTGTTGAATCAATGAATGGTGCTGCAGTCCAATGGGGAAAAGGCAAGCACAATGAGTTAGAAAATAAAGTGGGCCATGGGTTTATGATGGGTAAATACAGGCTGTCACAGGGCCTGCAGCAGGAGCCTCACTAGTCTATGGAGGAGAGAGGACTTTCTGGAGGAGATGGCCCTTAAGCTGAAATCTGGAAGATGCACAGGCATTAACTGCACAGCTGACTTATAAAACACTTGTCCATCTAAGTAAAAATATCAGTGATAAGGGGCTGGCCCGGTGGCATAGTGCTTAAGTTCGCGTGCTCTGCTTCGGCAGCCAGGGGTTTGCAGGTTCAGATCCTGGGCGCAAACCTACACGCTGCTCGTTGGGCCGTGCTGTGGTGGCATCCTACATACAAAATAGAGGAAGATTGCTACAGATGTTAGCTCAGGGACAATGTTCCTCACACACACACACACACAAAATCAGTGATAGAAATCATAGGTAACATTTACCAGGGTTTTTCCATGGGCCAGGAAATCTGCCGAATGCTAGATGGGTCTGGTTTTTAACCCTGTAACATGTGGACCGTTTGGTCCATTTTACCCGGGGGAAGCCTGAAGCTCAGAGTCAAGTGACTTGCAGTGTCAGGGTAGAGAGGACCATTTCCAACCACTTTACACAAGGTGACTGAGGCCCAAAGCAGAGCAGCAACTTGCCCACAGTCACAGGAAGTTAATGGCAAAGCAGGGACTGAAATCCAGGTCTCCTAACTCCTGGGCTTGTGTCCCTTCTCCAGAGCTGGCCAAATAGAATAGGGGCTCAGGAAGGAGGGAGGCGGAGGGGGAATTAAACACGGCCAGGCTGAGCTGGGTGGGCACTCCCTCCCCAGCTATTACCAGAAGAAGCTGAAGGAAGGCACCTGTAAGGCCCGAGAGATGGAATCGGCCATTGGCCGGCTGCGGGCCCGGAAGAAGCTTCCCTACAACCCCCAGCAGGCAGACACCGTGGAAGTTCCAGAAGGAAGGGTCCTTAGGATCCTGAGCCGGCTGAAGCAGCAAGACTATGGTGAGGGCCCTGGGCACAGTGGGGGCTCTGCTTTCCTGGTCACCTGGCCTCTTTCCCTGGGTCCCCCCACAGCCAGACCCAGGGGCTGGGAGAACGGGTTCCCCACTTTGGGCTTAACTGTGTGCATCAGCCACAGCCCATCTCCAGCCCCGCTGCCTTAGCCCTGAGCCCAGGTGGGTCCCAAGAGCCTGGACTGAGAAGGGGGAGGGACTAGCAATCCCAGCTCACCAATTTTTGAACACCCAGTGGGGTCACTCACTGTGCTAGGCCCTTTGCAGATGCGCTAGAACTTAATCCTCATAACCACATATTTACCCCATTTTACAGATGAGAAAACAAACTGAGAAAGATTAAGCAACTTGCCCAAGGCCCCACAGCTAGCGTGCGTCAGAAAGGGGAGTTTATATGCCGATCTGACTACAAAATCTGTGCTCTTTAACTGGGCAAGGCTGCCTCCCCATAATAGTAGGTACTATTTATTAGGCACCTGCTGTGTGCCACTTGACAGGCTAGGAGCATTCCAGAGTTTCTCTAGAGTGTGCCTACCAGACTTTGCCAGGACCCATCACAAAGACATCCGCTCCTTCTTAAGCCATTAGCCCTTACTCTGTGCTCAGCATCCACCTGAGTGCTTTGCATCTATTATCTTTTTAATCCTCATCAACAACTCTGTGAGGTGGGTACCACCATCATCTCCAGCTTATACAGAAGCTCAGAGAGGTTAAGTGATTTGCCCAAACCCATGCAGCTCATTAGGTGGCAAAGCCAGGATTTCACCTGGGCCTGCCTGCCTCCCAATGCTGGGCATGCTCTGAAGCATTCCCCTCCCCTGCTTCCGCCTCCCTTGCCAGCTGCCAACTTGCAGAGCCCCTATGCCCAGGTGCCCTGCATCCCGCTCTGCCCACGGCTGGACAAGAAGACGGTCCGCCGGAAGCAGGGCAGCCACTACGTGCTGGACCAGTGCACCCCTCCCAGCCTGGCCCCTGACATCCGCAGCCTCTTCTTCCAGTCAGGATCTCAAGGAAACAGGTGGGTACTCAGAGGGCAGGGGCCCCAACTCAGGCCCATCTACTCCCTTCCTTATTGGCCTAACCCAAAGGAATCCATCCTTCCAAGAGATGACGCCCGGGAGACTGTTGCTCCACAGTGGAGAGAGAAAAGGATGGAAGGGGGAAGAAACTAACCTTTTGAGGGCCTGTGTACCGGGTAGACTGATCGTAAGTCAGGGTACTTATACCTTCCTGTGCCCAGGACTCAGTGGCACATATCGTCTTTCTCTTAGGGTGGCACTACCTGCCTTTCTCACGCAGGGGGTTTAACTCTCAAGTCCCTTGCCCAAGTCTAATTCCATGCCAGGAGTAGCAGGAAACAGGCTTAGCAGCTGGGCAGAGGGAGGCTTCCCCACAGCAGGGCCCCTCCAGGCACCTTGGGATAAAAAGCACACTGGGCTCGGAATCGGCCCCAGTCAGACTGCGGGCTCCGCCACTTCCCAGGGAGGGCCTCCTCCTCTCCTGGGCACACAGGGAAGGCTCACTTCCTCTCACCCTTCTCCCCCACCTCTCTCCCTAGGGAACACGGCTCTGATAGCCGAAAGTGGCTCAGCTCCGTGCCAGCACGAACGCATTGACCCTGTGGAGTCCTGACTCTAGCAGCTGTTCAAGGCCTGCAGATGGACATGTCATTAGGCAGGGACCGCTGCTGGATTTTGCTTTTGTGGCCTGGCAAGCCAATAAACAACAAGAACCTCAGCCTCTGTGCCTGGTGCCAGGGAAGGGCCCCAGGTTTTCATCCTCCCACTTGGCTCTCAGAGTACAGGGCCCCAGCCTCCCTCAGGCTTCAGAACCCCTGAAGCAAGACTCACCTCAAAGCTCTGCCCAGGGTCAGGCGTCCTGCTGGGGGTGGCCCTGGGCACACTCTTGACCTTCTGTGTACTCTCAAAGCACAGAGCTGGGTCTCTCATGAGTGTCTCCCCCTCTGGACTAGGAGCCCCACCAGGGCAGGAATTCTCTCTCCCCACTTGCTCGCAGGGAGGAGCGAACCTAACGGAAGCTACCTGGGAAAAACCCTGGCCCTTAAACATGGGAGGGCAGGAGGGCCTTGGCCACGCTCTCACCAACAGAGCCCCAGGACCCAGGGGTCCCCTTCCCTTGGAGCCTAAGGGTGTGGGTCCTTGCCCCCCACCCCACACACCACCCCAGGCCTGTGTGACAGAGACAGCCCTTCCCTGGGACTGAGCAGCAGCAGCTCCCCAGTGCTTAAACAAGCAGCCACAGCAAGGTTAGGAGGCCAGGAACTGAAATGAGGACAAGGCTCTGACAAGTTTAAAACATGTATTTAAAATACAATTTATAAAATGCTTAATCTGCCGACTCAGGAGCCCGCGGTGCAGGGTGGGGTGGGGTGGGCAGCTGCCCGCTAGACCAGCAGAGCAGGACTGCAGGGGTGCGGCCCTCCCCCTATGCCCTTCTGTTCAGACACCCAAGGGGCCCATGTGTACCCCTGGGATCACACGGCCAGAAAACAGGACCCCAGAGGTTTCCAGAGTCTCTGCTTACCAGGGAGGCTGGGGGCAGCCCTGCCGGCCCATCCCTGAGCAGAGCATCCCCAGATGGGGCAGAGCAGGGTATGGCTGGGCTGGACAGGGCAGGTGGGGCGGGGCAGTGGGCTCTGGAAGGGGCTGATGGTAGCAGATAGGGTGTTGCCTCCTGCCTGCAGGTGGGGAGCACCCTGATTGAGTGGGCTGAGAAGGGTTGGTCACCAGGCCCGGACCCCCAGCTCCTTTGGTTATAGGCTGACTTCAGAGTAGTGGCTCATGGGAAGCGGTTAGCTGGAAGGTCTGAGGCCTGGCTCATGGGGTAAGGGATGAGCTCGGGGAAGGGGACAGTACCGTGAAGGCAGATAAAGGGGCAGCAGCCTCAAGTTTCTGCCCCCCATTCCCCTGGGGTTTTCCAAGCCAAAGCCTGCAGCTTATTTAAAAAAAAAAAAAAAAAAAGCACTTAAGGAAAGTTACAGACGACTACAAAAAAAACAAAAAAAAAACAAAAAAAAACCACACACAAAATCCAAACCGTTCTCCCATCTCCCCCCAACACAATACAGTCTCCTGTTTTCATTTCTTTCTTTCTTTTTTAAAATTTTGTCTGCCGCCTCTCCATCTGAGAAGCCAAGGGTATGACTGCTGGTGGGTGGAACAGGCACACAGCGGGCAAAGCCCCGTCTTTGGCTGGAGGGGATGGGAGCACCAGTCCCCACTACATCCTCAATCCAGACACCCGTCAGCCAGCCTGCCCTTTGGCTCCCGCCAGGGGAGGGGGGCAACAGCAGGTGGTCCCAACAGCTGAGCAATCAGCACTTCTGGCCTTCCCACCTGGCCTACCTCTGTACCCTTCTCCAACTGAAAGACAGTCTCACCTCGGCCAGAAACCACTATTACACTATACATTTAGAATGAGGAAACTTGGTCAGGGCAGTGGAACTATAAAGACAGCAGCCAACCTCCCTTGCCCACTCATGGAGGTAATTACCCCCAGAACAGCCTGTGGGCACAACTCAACACCCCTCGGGTTCTCACTGACTGAAGCTGTTCCAGCTCTGCTCACAGACAATTTCCTGGCTTCACACAGTTACAAGGTTGTGCGTGCTATGAACTAGCTGCTGATTCAGCTGGCAGCTGGCCCTTCCTCCTAAGGGGAAGACATTGTGGGGTGTGGCCTGGCCTGCATTCCCACAGGGCAAGGTTGAGGGCCAGTGAACCAAGGCTGGAGTGAGCCTGCAAAACTGAAGTTGCCACCTTGGCCACCTCAGACTGTCCTGATCACAAAACATCACACCACCCACTCCAAAACTCATCCACTGAGTGGGGAGGACGTCTGGCTGGCTGCGGGATAAGGCGCAGTGCTACAGAAGAGACCACAAAGCCTGGGCCAGACTGTACACACACAGCTGCTCTGGGCAGCTGCCTCTTAGGCTCTTCCACTTCAAGGAGCCAAAGTAAAACGCTAGGCTCCAGGGACCGGGGGGATACTGCCTTCACTCCAGGCCCTCGCTCTGGAAAAAGGGGTGAACGATAGCCTAGCTGCATAGGGCACCAGCCTGTCATCACCAATCTTTGCAATACACAGCTTGTCTTTTCCCAAGTGTATTCAGAATGGGCTGCTCCCAAGGTAGTGATTTCACAAAGGAAATGTACCAGGTAGTTACTGAGCTGGTGCCATCAACAGAGATGACGCTCCACAGACCCATGCGAGTTCAGGCCTTGCTGAAGTGGGAGGATCTATTCACCTGACCACACCAGGCAGGAAGCTCAAAGTCCTGGAGCCAGATTCTCTCCTGGCTTTCCTTGTGCTGACAGCAAAATGCTGAGCAAGTCTCACATCCCTCACACCTACGCCCAGGAGTGCAGTCTCACTCCCTGCTCTTTTCTAGAAGCAGCAAGCCTGGCTGGTAGGGAACCGCCCTGAGGGGTGTGGGAAGGGGAAGTCTGTTCACTTTCCCTGTCTCCCAAAATACTGGAGGTGGGCTTGGCACCCTCCCCAGGCTCTCTGAGCCTATAGAGCTAGCCCAGTCTCCAGGCAGGGCCAAGATGCCCTGGGACTTAGCTGGGGGAGGGAGGTATAGGCATGGGGTGCTCATCTGTCCTGGGCTATGGAGCCCTGCCCCTTTTCTGGGCGGCAGTAGGAATACAGAAGCTAAGCTCACCAAAATCCTATTGGTTAATGTTTCTAGTGAATTTCCCAGAAACATTTTTAAGTAGACTACCAAACTACCCTTTCTCAATTAAAAATTCATTAAACTGCTAAAACCCCTCCCATGCACTTTTTCTTGCAAATCAGATATTTGTATAAACAAACAAAAATAGGAAGAAAAAAAGGATATTTTCAAATGGAACTTGCTTTTAAGTGATGAAGACATGCACTTGGGGGTGGGTGGACGGGAGTTCTCATTTGTGTTTTAAAATCCCAAATTAATGAGCATGATAAACTGTTATTGCTGGCACTGGCTTTACCCCAAGTGGCACTGACTCTCTACTCTGAGTCCTTGGTGGGTCCCCCCAACCCTCCCCGAACCCCTACCCTTTCCCTTTCCATTGACTTGGGACAGCCCTTGTAGACGTGCCAATCACAGTGGGAAGGGGGGAAGGGGGAGGTCACAGTGCATGGGGTTCAAGGTCACAGTGGGCGGAGCAAAGGGGATCACAGTGCAAGTAAGTCAGGTCGTTCCCTCTGCTCAAGTCCAGCTGTCTGCCACGGCAGTGCGACCCGTGGCGGACGACCCAGGAGGCGATGATGGCGGCAGCATCCTTTCTTGCCCGCACTTATCTGCGCTGTTTGAAGCCTTGTGATCCATCAGGACCCAAAGGCTGTCTGATCACATTACTGGGCTGTCTGCTGTCTTCGGGTTGGGAGATCCTGGTTGGCCTGAAGGGAAGAAGATCAGAAGGAGGTCTGAAAAAGGATATAAGAGAGGTCCCCAAATCTTAAAACCAACCTCCCCTGCAGCTGGGGCAGAAGTCACAGTGGCTATGAACCAACTCTGGCTCCTTGAGCCTGCTTCTTTGGCAAGCAGACTCAGAGCATCTTTAAGTTGCGAAGCCCTGTGGGCAGGAAGGGTGGGTGGTCCACGGTTACCTCTCATGCCTGTAAGCACTCTCCCCCAAGTCTGGCTTGCTGTTATTCATCTGGAGGCAGGGGGAGTGCTCAAGGGCCCATCCTGCCCAGAGGCAGTGACCATAGACAGCACATCCTCCACAGAAGCACATGGCACAGACTCTCCAGAGTGTCAGACCAGGGTAAAGACCCCTAACCAAGGCCGGCCCCGTGGCCAAGTTCACACACTCTGCTTTGGCAGTCCAGGGTTTGCCAGTTTGGATCCTGGGTGCGGACCCAGCACTGCTCACCAGGCCATGCTGAGGTGGCGTCACACCCAGCACAATCAGAAGGACTTGCAACTAGAATATACAACTACGTGCTGGGGGGGACTTTGGGGAGACGAAGAAGACAAGACTGGCAACAGACGTTAGCTCAGGTGCCAATCTCAAAAAAAAAAAGACCCCTAACCAAGAGCTCAGCAGAGTGACCCAGTACCCGCCATTTGTGCCCTCCTGCTTCTCTCCAAATCATGTGATTAATGGTCAACTCACATCACCATGGAAGACTAAAAGGAAATGGCCTTTTTCCACTCTGCCAAGAGAAAGTTTAGAGGAGAGGTAATGGATGTCATCAAAATAATGAAGAGATAGAGAGAAGAAGGTACACAGATTAGTTCTTCAAGTCACAGAAGACCAAGTCCAAGCAGAACTCTCAAAGTTACAATGAGGCTGTTTCAACAAATACTGCCTTTCCAGGAGGTGACAATCCTACATAACACAACCTCTAGGACTGCAGTGAAAGAAAAAGTCAGGAATAAAAAATAATTTAGAAAATTCACAAAAACATCACAGTGGGCGATTAGGAGACCCAGAAGATAACATCGAAGCACTTAACTGGGCTCTTTCCGCCATGCCAGGCAGGGTTCTCAGAAGCCCATGCGCATTTAACCGCACAACCACCTGATGAGGCAGGCGCTCTCATTATCCTGGTTTTCAGACTGGGCTATGAAGGCAGAGTTTAAGTAGCTCTAAGTTAAGCAGAAGTAAGTGGCAGCAGTGGGCTCAAACTCCAGCAGGTTTTGACTCAAAGACCATGCCTTTAGCCTCTCTGCCACACCGCCTCCTGGTGCCTGCAAAGGCAGCATGCCAGCAACCCATGACTTCCTGAAAGCTTTCAGAGCAGTGCCGAGCCAACAGGGTACAGACAACAAACTAGCCCCACCAGCCTGGGTTGGCAGCTGGAGCTGTGATGATGCCAGCCCTGATTCTGCTGCTTCTCACTACTCTACACACAGCCAGGCCACTCTCCTCCTTCTCCTCAAGGTGGCCTGCTGGAGTGGTCGATGGTCAGCTCTGCCAGCTACACTCACCTGTCGAGGATGGGTTTCTCTTGCTCCTCCTCGGCGCTGGCACTGCCCAGGATCCGCTTCCGGGCTTCGGCGTACTCTGCCTCCCGCTGTGCTAGGGACTTGACAGGAAGGGCTGGCCTGCTGGTGGAGTTGGGGCTGCTGACCACACCGTTGCTGGTGGGCCTCTTGAGGATGCGGATCTGTGGGGGGGGGCCCGTGGGAAGGCTATCGTCCTGAATCACAATGGGCACTTTGGGAGGAGATCTGGATTTCCTGCTGACAAAGAGCAAACACAGCTTCACAAGTCCTGCCCTTGACTACAGAGGCCCCATCCATGTCCACACCTACCCCCATCACTTTTCTCCCCCTCCCCCCTCTTAATGCTACTCATTATTCTCTGGCCTCTGACCAGACATCACAATTCTCACTCCTCAAGAAGGGTTTCTCAAAAGAGCAACCTTGCCATAAGCTCATGCAGTCCACAGGTCTGCTCCTCAGACCTGATCCCGGGCAAAGAGGGCGGGAACACCAGCTTACTCTGGGCCTTCCATCTCCAAGTTCTTCACAGTCACATCAACCACTGTTGGCCCCTGCGTCAAAACATTTCATGCCCACAAGCTGATGACTTCAGTTAAAATCCCAGCTTTCCTACACAAACCGGAGTGTAACAGACTGGTGCGGCGGGAGCCCCTTAGCTTGAGGGTCAGCAAAGTGTTCCCCCCAGCCAAGGGCTTTCACCACATGTGCTCCAACCAGTCAAACACTACAAAGGAGCCTGCTCCGCCATCCCTGCCTGGCATCACGACAGGATTTACCAAACTGCCTCAGCCTTCTGATGAGTGACTTGTGCCTCCCAGAGACAAGCTACACCAGACAACTGGATCACCTCTTCAGAAGAGCTTCTGAGCAGAGGCACCTCCCTCACCAGGGCTCTCTGGTACGCTGGACGCGGCGGGACTGGGGTGAAGGACGATCCTAGAAACAATGCTTGGCAGTGCTCAAAGGAGAAGCATTGTCCAAGGCTGGTGGATGTGCACATCAGGCGATGTGTCCACAAGGAGAGGTGGGAAAGAAGGGAAGGGAAAGAGACAAAAGCCACAGGAGAAACAGGGATCCAGGCAGGAAGGACCACCCCTCAACAGCCACAAAGACCCTCCCCAGAGCAGTCAACTAGCTTCTCTTCAGAACCAAACAGCCCGCAGGGGCCTGTTTTCAGAGCTGTGGTTGTCAGGAGGGGTGCAGACTAGAGGAGCTCAGCTGCTGCCATGGGAACTGGAGCAAGTCCTGGGCAGGACAGGAACGGCATGGCAAGGGGACTGTCAACAGGCGTTAGTGCTGCTGAGACGAGCAGACAGACAAGCGGCCAGCAATCCGACCAAAGCCGCAGGGAGCCAGGAAAGCTAGCGGGTGGGCAGGGCAGCCCAGAGCTCCCTGGGAATGACTGTGCAGCCCATTAAGCAAATCCCGAGAGGCCCTCTTCTCCCTGCCACCTGTCTCTGCGGGAAGCTGACAGGTTATCTAAGCCCAAAGACCACTGCTGAAGTCAATTTTCACCCACTTTCTCTGCTGTCTGGGTGGGGAAAAAAACTATCCCTAAAGGTCTCTAAAAGAATTTCTGAGAATCTTTTCTTCCAGGATACCGCCATGATTCCCTAAGCCACTAAGCCACAGAGGGCCCAGAGACATCATCTGTCCAACCTCCTTATATCACAGAGAAAGAAACTGATGTCCAGAGGGGGAAACAACTTGCCCCAAACCTCAGAGCAACTGGGAGCAGAGCCAAACCTAAAACCCAAGCCTTCTGATTTGCCACCTCCCCACTTTCCATCAGATCACCTCACACAGGTGTCCACTAAGGTAGGAGGCAGGTGCAACACTCCCGCCTCACTCCCAAAGCCTCGAGCCACCATGTCCCTGAGGGAAAGGTTTCCTGCCCAGGAGCCTGACCTGCTAACCTAACAGCCAGCTGGAGAACACCACTGACTGCCCAGCTCTCAAATGGCAGAGAGCATGAGCCCTCAGACCAGACAGCAGCCTTACCTCTCCTTTTGTGTGATCTTCAGTTTTTTTTCCAACCGTCTGTCTATTTCCTAGAGGAAAAAAATGTATATAAAAAGTGGAAAAAAATCTCTCTCAAATAAAAACTTACGTCTTTATTTTCTGAGCTAAGGGCAGTATCCTCTCTCTGACCAGGGACATTACTGTGTCCTTTGAGGTAATGGATGTAAACCTTCCTTTACTAGACTCTGGGGTGTGGGGACCTGACTCCTTCGGGTTCATCTCCCTCCATCCCCACAGCCGTGGTGATGGTTCTAGACCTCGCCACTCAGCTGGGTTCTTTGCATAGCCTCCAACTAGTCTCCCAGGCTCTAATCTGTCCTTCACAGAGGCACTCAAATCAACTTTCTAAACAGAAATCTGATCATGTCACTTCCCCACTTAAAATGCTTCAACCTCTTGCTGGATCAAGTCCAACCTCGTAAGCATGCCTTGCCCATACCTTCCTTCATCTTCTGATCCTGTTTTACAGCACAGCAAAAATGAGCTACTACTAATCCCTAGAGCCCAGCATGCTGGTCCACGTGCACATGTCCTCCACGGGCCTCCCCCCTTGCAAACTCCCATTTATCCTGTAAAACCCAGCTTGATGTCCACCCTCCTTTGTGAAGTCTTGCCTGATCCTACACACAGTTAATCACCTGCTCCTCAGAGATAAGCTCTCCCTTTTACATTCCATCACGATCACATGTATCACAGATTTTATAATCTGTTTTACTGCTGTGGACTTGAACTCTGGCTGCACCTAGCAAAAGGCTTAGAACAAGACAGAAGCCTAACATGTGTGGAACCGGATGGCAGTCTGAGTCCTCAGGCCCTCAGCATCAGAAACTCCATGATGCCTCCACACACTTATGCACCAGTGTCCATGCACTGGACAGGAGGAAGCTGTGCACAGAGCAAAGACCAAACCTCCAGGATCCTTGGCTGTCCCACTGCCGTTTCTTACAAAACGTCCCACTCAACCATGCTCAGTGAGGGCAAGACCATCTAGCTACTGGAGAGGGAAAAACTGTACGCAAAATTATACACTTCTTGGAGAGAAGATCTGCACAGAGGCTCTCAACCAGGGGTGATTTTGCCCACCAGGGGACATCTGGCCAACGTCTGGAGACATTTTTGGTTGTCACTACTGGAGGAGAGGTGCCACTGGCATCTAGTGGGTAGTCTTGGGATGCTGCTAAAATCCTACAATACACAGAACAGCCCCCACAGCAAGGAATTATCCAGCCCCAAACATCAATAGTGCCGAGGTTGAAAAACCTTGACCTACAAGATACTTGGTATTTTCAAAGGAGTCTATTACTTGCAAAATGTTAGGAATCACTGCCTTAGGAGAAAGTCTTTGAAATATGCTGAGATCCACCTCAGGGCCCAGTGTGTAGTCAGTTTTCACGAATGTTCTATATGTTCTGAAAACGACTGCATTCTACGGTTGGTTGACACAGTTCCAGCTAGTTAACTGCATTGTTCAAATCTTCCAAATTCTTACTGATTTGGATCTATTCACTATGGAAAGAACCAAGAACTATTCTTTTTAGTAAATTAAACAGTTTATTATTATGAAGCGATCTTCCTTGCCTTAAAAATCTATTGGTTAGGCCTAGTGGCTCGGCGGTTAAGTGCACACGTTCTGCTTCGGTGGCCCGGGGTTCGCTGGTTCGGATCCCGGGTGCAGACATGGCACTGCTTGGCACATCATGCTGTGATACGCATTCCACATAAAAAGTAGAGGAAGATGGGCATGGATGTTAGCTCAGGGCCAGTCTTCCTCAGCAAAAAGAGGAGGATTGGCAGATGCTAGCTCAGGGCTAATCTTCCTCAAAAAACAAAAACAAAAACAAAAACTCATAAAAAAAATCTATTGGTTAATATTAACAAAGCTACGCCAGTTTTCTTTTGGTTAGTGTTCCTAGAATATGTTGTTCTCTATCTTTTACGTCTTATCTTTCCACGTCCTCATTTTTGTCTCCTGTAAACAGTATGAAGCTAGACTAACCATATGAAGCTAGATTTAAATCCAGTCTGACGGGGCTGGCCCAGTGGCGCAGCAGTTAAGTTCGCACGTTCCACTTCTCAGCGGCCAAGGGTTCGCCGGTTCGGATCCCAGGTGTGGACACGGCACCACTTGGCAAGCCATGCTGTGGCAGGCGTCCCACATATAAAGTAGAGGAAGATGGGCACGGATGTTAGCTCAGGACCAGTCTTCCTCAGCAAAAAGAGGAGGATTGGCAGGAGTTAGCTCAGGGCTAATCTTCCTCAAAAAAAGAAATAAATAAAATAAATCCAGTCTGACACTGACACTCATTCTGATGGGTGCTGAGGTGTGTTGAAAGTTGTTTTTATGAAAGACTCAAAATACACTTAGGCAAGCAGAGCACTGTTTTCTGTATTCTAAGGGCGCCGTCAACTGTCTCGCTAGGAAGCCTCCAGAATGAAAACCTCTCACTCAAGCTTGGGACACAAGTTGGCGTCCAACGACTGTTTAATGACTAAATGGAAAAGGTGCACCAAGAGTGAGGGAATGACCTGGATGTTTTCTGTGAACTGACAGATGGACATTCAAAGAAAATCTATGCCCACAGCTAATCTGCGTCAGAATCGTAATTCTTCTAAGTTCTTTGATTAATAACAGAGTTACTGCCTGAGCAAATACTATGTCTCACGTTGCTCTATGTCTCACATTACCTTTTAAGGGCTTTTCAGGGCTTTCCACCGATTACTTATGGTTTTGAAGTTCCACACTATATCATTTTGCTCCAGTGTGAAAATGAGACTGCCTGCTCAAGTTTCTCCATCATAAACGCAGGGTTTAACATCTGTGGGATTTAGATGTCTTCATACAGGGTCAAAACCAAACGCCTCCACAGGCTGGGCAAGCAACCAGACTCCACATGCAGGGAGCACAGTGGGGAGCTGAAGGGGCCGCAAGGCACCCAAGAGCTCTTGCCCTGCCCACAGCAGGCAGCCGAGCCTTGGCTGACAGGGCCAGAGCTGCCATTTTAGGGGAAATCAAATTCAAGATTCTTATGGGAAAGCTCTAAATTTTTAAACTTTATTACATGAACTCTTGCTTCCATATCACTGTGAAGGCCAAATAAGACATATAGGCAAATAGGCCTAATACATTAGCTGATTTTTTAAAAAACTGTGGTAAAATATACATCATATTAGCTGGATTTGAGGAATCATCCAGTTCTCCTCTCAGGAAAGCAAACTGCTTCCTTCCTTCTCTCAGGCTTTAGGGAAGACAGAGAATCTGCCAGGCCCAGCAAATGGAGCCCGGGTGGACAAAAGCCTTTCAAGAGGGCATATGGACTGTGTCTGAGTAAACGTCCTCTGTCCCAAAACTAGAACATGACCAGCATACTTGGCACAAAATACAAAGCTACTGGCTTTAAAAATAGTGCCTTACGTCAATATAATGCTCACTGGCTGTCAATACACTTTCCCAAACACTCATTCTCTGCTCCCACCAACCCTGTCTGATAGACTGTCGCTTGTATCCTTCCCTGTCAGATGAGGGTGATGTGGCTCAGGGAAGCTAAGGAACTTACCCAAGGTCACAGAGCAGCAGTACAGCGTAGAGGCACCCCTAGGAAAGCCCTGGGAGGCCCCACCCCAGGCTGCTGCATACCCACAACTGTTCGAACTCCTGGAAACGCCTGGGAAAGCCATTAGATATCGATCGTCTCCTCTTCATCTCCCCTGAGTTCCACATTGCTCCCTGGTACTCCGATAACCAACATTTCTATTAAACCCTATCACATCAGGCAGGATGGCTTATCAGAGCTGAGGAAGAATTCTATCAGATTAGAGAACGGGATATAAACCCAACAGCTTTGGCAGAAAGCTGATCCAGGCCATCTCCAGATGGCCAGCTGGACACCAGCGTGCTCTGAGCCGTCCAGGCAGGAGAGGGACTGCTCTGCCAGCAGCTGGAGAGGGCACTGCAACCTGCTCTGGAGTCTGTCCAGGTATCATGAGTCAGTCCATTATCTCCTTGGACAAGGCCCTGCAATCAATCTGCTCTCAAACTCGTGCTCTGAAGAGCTGGAGCAGGTCGAAACTTTCCTACAGGGCATACTACAAGGAGAATGCTAGTCTCCTCCAGAGCCGCAATGGCCCCACAGAATTAAGCAGGCCTCAGAATGTTGTGTGAGGAAGCATCTAGAAGTGAGCCTGAACAAGGAATCTTATCACCTAAGGGCACCTCCTCTTTTTACAAGGATGCACAGAGCCCTGGCCCAAGGTCAAGGCTCCCATGTTAGAGGCCCAGCCTCCATGGCTAGTGAAGAAATCCATAAGCTCATCACTCTGTGACTGTGCTCTGAGCAAGGGTCACCAGGCAGAAGGCAAGCGTGAAGGCACAAGCACATCAGAGGCGAGGTGCTAAGAAAGCTTGATTTCTTATGGCATCTCCTGGAAAGGCTCTTTATTTTTTGCCAAGTAGCACTGAGCAGACTGCAGAAGATGATGCTCTGTGCTCTGATAAGTGGGGTGGCCTCCTCCCTTTGGGCCTAAATCCTAAGCAAAAGATCTCTTGTACCAAACACAGGTATCACTTGCCCTGTGGGGCTACGCCTCAGCTTCACTGGCTGCTGATGCCCTTAACCTTGCAGCGGCCACGCTTGTGTGAGCGTCCGGCAGAAAGCTGGGGGAGGCATATGAGGGGAAGAACAGGGAAGGGGCCACCTCCAACAGCCTAGTTTGTCACACAGTCACAATCTTCAAAAGGAACAAAGGAGACAAAAAGGATAGGGACGTATCTGCAAGGGCAGGCAGATGATAATGACAAGTTCACTCCTAAAACATTAAGAGATGGATGAGAAAGGAAGAAAGGTGAGACAGGGAGAGGAGAGGAAGAAATGCAAAGGAGAGAAATAGGCTATTTTGGGCCTTGGTACCAAGTACAGCACCATTATGGCTGCACTCAGACCTGAATGTTCAAGAAACAGACTTTATCAGTTCACCTCAGGGTGATGAAGCCCCGGGGGGGGGAACCAATTCCAACTAGCCAAACTCATAAGAGACAGAGTGAACAAACCCAAATCCTCATCTGTTACACTACGGGGGTGGGAGTGGGTGTCTCACTCTATCTGGTGCCTGACCTGCTGCTGCCCGCTCCCCAGGGCCTTCCCCCTGGTGCCAAAGGAGCGAACTGCTCTGCTCCACCACGGCATCCCTCTCTCGGATCACTGGAATCCTCTGGCCACTAATGCAACTAACACAGCTCCTAAGAATCCATGTAATCTTGCATTAAGTGGAGGTCTAAGAGGCACTGGCTCTGAGTCAGGAAATAATCTGTCTATCAGCAACAGTTACTACTTAAGCGACTTTTCTCAGATAATTTGCCTCTCTTTGTCAGTTTCCATTTCAAAAGATGAAATTTTCTGACTTTCCCCTCAAATGTGAGGAATAATGACTGGTCTGGGGCTCTCTGTGAACCACCTTATCCTATAGGCTCATCTGGTCTGGCCCAACTAGCCCCTGTTGGGGAGCACCCAGCTATGAGCAGGTACTGGGGGACCTATGAAGAGACAGGAACTCTGAGAGGACAAGGGCTTCTCTCAGAACCAGAGCATGACAGGTCCTGATGCACACACTGCCACCACTACAGAAAAAGCAAAGAGAAGAAAGATGCTGTGAAGGAGTAGAAGGCGGGACACGTTCTGGCCCTGAACTCCCCCCATAGTAGGCAGTGCCTATGCTGGTCCTAAGTGCTACAGGGTTGCCTGTGTTAGGGTCTCCTGGGAGAGCAGTCTCCCAGCGAGGCACCTATGTCTCCCATACCGCACATCTGGATGCGATTTTGGCTCCTCCCGTGGGAGTCTCAATTTCACTTAAGAATAAAGCAAAAGAATTCATAGGAAGATCTAGCAAAATCTGCTCTAAAACTATCAGATACAAAGGTCTCTGTAACTTTTTTATCTGTAACAGATAAAAAACTCTGTAACTCACTGGCTATTTCAAGTCCAGATGTACAATCCAGAGAGACATTTCCAAACAACCTTCACAGCGATTAGTTTAACTCTGTGTTTCATCCCTGCCTTGCTTCTCCGTCGGTGGTGTGGCAGTGTCCTTCCCCGGTAGGGCTGGCCATCTCCAATGCTCCTGCTTATTCCACCTCCCCCGCCTTACTCCAGGGAGGGAAGCACCCAAGGTTTGATTCGACAGTGTTGCTTCAAGACAACTGTGAGGTTCAATAAATTAACGAAACTTCTGGGCAAACACGATTGGATAAGTCAAAAAACACAGAATTCAGCAGCTGCGAGAAGATCTATGGGGGCACCTGTGGGTCACGAATTCATCGGTTGCGTTTTTAATAAAAGACTCAGGTTAGTCTGTTTGAAGGTTCCATTTCCCACAAAACACTCCTCCTGCCTCTGTTACTCCCACAGCAAGGACAACTGCTGCCCTTTAATGAAGTGGGCCACCGCAGGGCACAGGATATGGTTCTAAAATTCACTCTCTAAGGAAGCCCATGCTTTGTTAATGTATCTCAAAGGCCATTTTCCTTCTGCTTCCCTGTAACAAAAAAAGTTGGAGATAAGCATTTACAGAAAACCTACTATAAAGTAGGAAAAGTACTGGATGCTGGAGACTCAGAGGGGAAGAAGGCAATCCTTGCCGACCAGGAGACCCCAGCCAGGTCGGAGAAGACACAAGCAAATGGCAGTTGCTATATCAGTTGTATGAACAGTGTTTTGGAAAGAGAAATGGAGAAGGAGCAATCCTGCTAGGAGAGGTCAGGGAAAGCTGCAGGGACATAAAGGACAAGAGTTTCAAGGAGAAGAGAAGAGGGGGCATTACAAAACATTGGGGAGAAAAGGAGTGAAAACATGAAGAGAGGGAAACAAAAAAGAAAAGGGATCCAAAATAAGATACTTCCTAAACTAATAACTCTGCAGGCTCAGAGGTTAAGTGACTTGCTTAAGGCCACTCAATTAGCAAGTGACAGAAGTGAACCCTAAACCTCAAGAGGAGGAAGCAAAAAGGTTCAGGAGAGCGGCTGACGGGTGGCCACAGGAACAAATAAGGTAGGATAAAGGCTGACAGGTTAACACCAACCTGCCAGCCCAGGGTTCCGGAGGAAGGATGGTAGCAGTAGCAGACCACAACAGAGCTGCATTCCAAAGTCCAGATCTTAAATCTATGAATAAGTATCCAAAAGGAAGTAATTCTTCAGCAGAGAACAGACCTAGCAATTTAGATGTATCCAAAACTGGAGGGCCTCAGAAACTCTGTACATTGCCACCTTGAGACAATGTATTGTTCTGCTTTGAGTGCCTCTTCAAAGGGTCTCTCTCCATGGGGGAGGGAATCCATCCAGCCCTTTGCTCTAAAGGAGCGAACAGGCAGGGGTGGGAGTCATGGTGGTAAGTCCTACCTTTGAATAGAGCAGGGGTAGAGCCTAATGGGGCTCCCCTTTCTCCATGTTTCTTACTGCTCCTCCCTTTCTTTTGCATATAACACTAAGGACCGCAACGCTTAGAGGAAACAGTGTATCAGTCCTCAGAGGCAGCAACAAAGAGACTCCTCAGTCAGTCTTAGGAACTTCACACCCTAACCCAACCAGGCCACACTGTCAGGGGCTGGAGAGCCGCCCTCACACTCAGGGCAGCAGCACTCTCTGCTCCAACATCTGCCTTTGAATGATGCATTACTAAGTGCTTGATTTAACTCTCACCACCAGGCAAGGCAGATTTTATTAATCCAATCTTACAAAGGAGGAAAATGAAGCTGAGAGAGAGGTAGGTAGTGACTTGCACCAAAATCAGACCTGGCACTTGAACCCTTAGCTTACTCTTTTGACTTCTACTGCCATGGATGGAGAAAGTGGGTCACTGACCGGCAGAGGCGACCTATCATTTCTTGCTACTTTTTATAACGAAGACAGAAAGGCCCTACTCCCAAAGGAAATATTAGGCATACAGACTTTGGGGGAAGGAACAAAGTCACTCTTAGCTCCCCACATACCAGGTTTTATTCAAACACCCAAGGGTGTTGTCATCAAAGGTTACTGAGAATCTCGGCACTCAGGAGGGACAGCGCAATGTCTACAGGGCCAAGCCAGTAAAGAAGGCAGGACAGAACACAATAGGTATCTAGCAAGGAGAGGAGAGCAACCTAGACCCAGGGGAAGGCACTCAAATTCAATATTTAAAAAACAAGGTGCACCCCAAAAAAGTCTATAGGCTGAAGACCTGAGGGCTGCCAGTTTGCAACTACACATATAAGGATCCTAAGAGAGCAGAGCTGTTAAATCTTCTCAAGAGATACGAGCAAAGATGATTTATGTTATCTCATTCTACTTGGCCAGACAGTAAAAAGTTATTTCCCATTTATGATCAAGGTTTCAACCAGCACCTCACTTGCAGTCACTATTCTTAGTATTACAACTGACAGCAGCATTATCCTTTTGACTCGTAAGCACGGAGTTCAAGTTTCTCAGAGACATGAAATTTATTAGCTCATCACCCAGGCTACAGAAGCAGGAGGTCAATCCCAAGCAAAACAAACACCACACTTCAAAGGAACTTGCAACTAAGCATCCTACAGCACTTTAACTAATCACCTGCTGAAGAGCAAAGGTAAACAAACCCTCCAAAAAGGTCCCTCCGAGAGTGGGCTCAGGAGGGGACCAACAGCCTGGGCTGGGATGACCATGTGATTTCCTGGACACCAAGACTAATAGTCCCTACACCTCACTAGGTCACTGAGACTGAGGGGGATAAGGAATGTAAAATGCACTCTGCCTGGCCTATAGTGAGCCCTCAAGATGCTGTCTAAGAAGTCCTTCCAAAAAGGGCCCGTGGGACCTGGGAGCTGGAGGGCTTCTGGGCAGTGTCTGTTTACCAATGAGATGGGCAAGCAGTGAGACAGGCAACTAGGTAGCAGAAACAGAACTGACAGTTGGAGGGTAACAAATGCCTTTTTTTTTTTTTTTGGTTAAAGATTGGCAATTAGGCTAACATCTGTTGCCAATCCTCCCTTTTTTTTTTCCTGTTCTTGTTCTCCGCAAAGCACAGTTATACAACTAGTTGTATTCTAGTTGTGTATTCTAGTTATGGGTGCCTTTGGTTGTGCTATGTGAGATGCCACCTCAGCATGGCCTAACAAGTGGTGCCATGTCTGCACCCAGGATCCAAACTGGCGAAACCCTGGGCCGCTGAAGCGGAGTGCGTGAACTTAACCACTCGGCTACAGAGCCGGCCCCACAAATGCTTTTGTAAGCCAAGAAGGCCAGAGCCTGAGGGCTGGGAATGCGGCTCTCAAGGTCAATGAAGAGTGGTGACAAGCCTGACCTTTCCAGACTCAAGTCATAACTGCCCTGTCCCATCTCATCTACGGATCGCGCCCCTGAAGAATGCAATTTTAGTTGTACATATTTATTACTCCTGTTAGAAAGGAATGACTGTTATTTCCTGTGTTCATTTTATAAGGGAAAGAGTTTGGGTGTGAGGAGGGGATGAGTTATTATGAGGAACATTTTGAAACGTCTTACGATCAGGGATAAGATTCTCTATCTACAAACAGACCACTGCTGGGATTTGTTGAGAATTTTTGTGGTGGTTGGTTTTCACCTTAACCTTCCCATCAGCACCCTGCATCAAGGTGAATGTTAAAGAGAAGGATGCTTGGCAGAGGCTAAGAGAATTAAACACACTTGGGAAGAGAAATCTCTGTGGTTACTACTTCAAAAAAATCATTTTCATTTTGTATTTTGGTCACAAATATTAGTAGCTAAACTCAATCTTCTAGCAAACCAACAAGTCAGTAGTTGTCCTGTGGGGAAAGTGTGCAGGAAAGAACACACACCTTGTGAAGGCTAGCTACCTGATACAGCCAGAAACCGACATCACCTGTCGGGGGCCCATCACAGTGTAGAAGTGGAAACCGGAAAGAAAGGGCTGACCCCAAGAATATGTTTGAGTCATCAGATTTACACAACAGTGTCTTTTCTCTTGCAAGATTTTGCCAAAAGCTTTAGAAAGATACACTAAGTTCTCTCCTCTTGTAGAAGGAAAAGCAAGAAGGCCTGTGAGTGCCCAAATTTCCAGCCCACGGCAACCATGGCAGCACTCTTGAACACCGGGAGCATGCTGGGAACAGGCCCCCCATGCAGCCTCAATGAAAAGAGCTGAGAAGTTACTAGAGAAAAGCTCATTATCCTCCTTTCTTTGAAACCACAGTGAAACATCTTTTTCCAGAGTCCCAGGGACACACTGCTCAGCACAATCATGTCTAAACTGGCAACTGCTTTATAGAAAACCCCCTCTGAGGACATCACAGTTCCTAGGACTCAATCTTCCCAAAATGATGGGGAATACCTTAGAAATGGTCCCTTCAGGCATGGTACACCTGGATTTGTGCTTCCTGATACCACAAATCTTAAATGCCTTCTTTACTATAAGGACGGACATAAAGAAATCAGCACCAGGTAGCCCCTAAATAACCATCTGTTATTTGCCCACTCCCCAGAGCCACTGCACACATTCCATAACGAGAGCAGTTACAGGTAGTGTGGAAGACCCCAAGGTGAGGTGGCAGCCACACTTCAGGAAGAATGGCCTCTTTTGCACAGAAAGAGAAATAAATAGAAGTTCTTATCTCTTAAATTAAAATCTATGTCACTACTGTCCTAAAAAAAAAAGCTTCAAAGCTCTCCTCTGCTTTCAGGACAAAGTCCAAGCTCCCCAAAACCACGTACAAGAAGGCACTTCCCAATCTGGCCCCTGCATACCTCTCTGGCCTCATTTCTTTCCACTCAGCCCTGCCAAGCCCCTACCCTCCAGCCAGAAGGAAATACTTGAAGCTCTCCCAAAGCTGCACACTCTTCTCTCCCTGCCTCCTTGCCTCTGGGTGCACTGGCCCTACATTCTACCCGGCCCTCCCAGACTTACCACTGCTTAAATCAAGTGGTCCTTCAAATTTTAGTTTAGGCATCACCTCCTCTACAAGACTGCCTCTGATCTCAGCCACGGTACCCCGTTTACGCCTCTTCCAAAGAAAGTGCTGCCTTCACTCCTCTACTGAACTGTGCCCACTGCCTGGCACACAGTAGGTATTCAATGTTTACTGATGCCTTCCTATAGACTCACACACCATCCAGCATCGCTGATGGGGTAATGTTTATATGACTGGCTCAATGAGGGTAGAAAGTAAACATAAATCTGAGATCTTAGCTCAGAAGACCGGCCATCCTTTAAATCACTTAAGATGCATTTTCTTCTCATCAGCTACAACACTTGCCCTTCCAAAAAAGAAAAAAGGCAGCTCTTGAGCTGTAAGGAAATTAGAGAGGTTACCAATGTTTTACATTTATGTACCATCTTCTTTCCCCTAGGACTGGGTTAGTGCATCACCAACAAGATACACAAGGCCTTCTTTTTTTTTGGTCTAAATAACAAGTGGATATAAAGCTTCAAACCATCAGATATCGAGCAAAATGCTGATCTGACTTTTTTTGGAGCACAAAGATGTTTTGCAATTACAAAATGCTCTATTTGTCCCTCGAGATGCGCTTAAGATGAAGGACACAATTCTGAGTTTGGATCAAGATTAACTCATTTTTAATTTTCATTTCTCTCAAAGGAGTGTATTTCTAAAGAAGCATTTCCTTGGTGGAATGTAAGCTATATTTCTTGAATTGTCCTTTGATTGGGGATGTAACTCCACGGGAGGAAACAGGTAAAGGAACAATTTTATATTAGGTAAGTTCACCTACCTAATAATAATATTATTATAATAATTTTAAATAATATCAAAAATACCTAATAATAATAACTAAAAGCAAAAAAGCAGCCTATTTACAGAATACTTGAGGTGTTTCTCAAAGTCAGTCTTCCCCTGAATGACACAATAGGATTTGATACTGAGTATTCTGAAGATATGCAGGAGACAATGACCTCAGATATACTGACTAAGAAATTCTAGCATGATGTCAAATTTTTTGTGTGGTGTTGGAGGACAGGGAATCACCAAAAGCCTCTACTTTCAAGGATTAGAACTGCCTCGGGATTATGTAAAGTTTGGATGTTCACTTTAAGAATCAGTCAATCCCCATTTGCTAGTCTTCTTGCCATGCAGGTTTTTTGGTTTTTTTGCAAGGGTGTGGGTTGGGGTGGAATTTAACACTTACTACCATATATCAGTTGGTAGAGAGGGAAACCTGAAGCTAAGACTTTTACATATGCAACTGGCTACATCTGAAAGACATGTACAGTCAGGTGGTCTCCCGGTGATGTGGACACAGTGCTTCAGCCCCACCCCGGCTCCCCTCTTTCAAAAGTGCACATTTACAAGATCCTTCCTGAAATTCGAAAAGGGAATCAAATTCAAGAGAGCTTCAAATAAAAGTCCAAAGCAAACACCCTAAAAACAAAAGTTAATGCCCAGCTCCCAAGTCTTCCACAGGTCCCCAGGTAGGGAGGCAAGAAAATGCTAGAGAAAGAACCCAGCTTCGGAGTTTGACAGCCTTGGGGTCAAATCCCAGCTTCCCACTTACTATCTGTGTGACCTTGAGCAAGACAGGTTACTCTCTAAACCTGTTTCCTTGTTGATGGAAGGAGAATAACGTCTCTACAGGTTATTTCAATGGTTCAGTTAAATAAAAGATATATAACGGAACTTGCATTCTGGCCATTACTGCTCACTATGTCAACGAGGCAAGGTTTGGGTTCCATCTCTGGACCTGGCACTTTTAAAGGGTTTTACTAAAGTAAAAGATAGTAGGAAGAATACAGGACAAGCATCAGAAAGATCTAAGTTAAATCTTACATCTTTGGGGTTTATTCAGCTATAAAAGGCAGGACTGGGCTTGCTGATCGCTAAGCAATTTACCCATTCTGAAAAACTAAAGTAATCCCCAATTTTTGAATCCTACATTCATTTTTGTTCATTTTCTTACTTCCTTAACATGAGAAACTCAGGTCCCTTCGAAACAGGTGAGAAGAAAACAAAGAAAGGCCAAGATGCTCAAGAAACTTATCATTTGAGTCACAAATTGCAGGCCAAGGTTTTTTGCAGGGGGTGCCATGAAGGGTGTCTGAATGACTCACTCATATTAGCGGTAGGGAATCAACGCCTCGACCGGAAATGCTACATTCTGTGGCACAAAGTCACTGCTAAGCACACTGCCGATCACATAGCAGACACTCAAAACAATGTTTGCTGAATAAATAAATACCCAACTCACACCTGTTGCTCCCTATAAAATCTTTCAATTGCTTTTCTAACTCAGTCAAAATCCAAGAAAAATGATCGGCAACTAACATCTGTACTAAAAACCTACTGAACGAATTAGTTCTTCCAATCCTCAATTACGCAAAGTGGAAAAACACAAACACCGTGAGCGAAATGCTGAACCACCGGAAAAAACTCCGAAGCCAAGTCTCAGTATTCCCGTAGAGATACACCCACGGCTGCGAGATCAATTTCTCCGCCTCTTCCAGGGCTGACAAACATCCTTAAAGGCGCTTGGGGAAGAAACACCCAGCTCCTGTCTCTGCTCTCCACGCCCTACTCTCAACACAGAAGCCTTAAGGTGGATGTCACTCGAGCCAACACTGAACAGACACGAACACGAGGAGGCCAGAAAGACATCTCCCCATCTTCACAAGGGTCACCACAGAACCACAAACTCTGAAAAGACCAAATTAATCACGAATCTAACAGAATTGGCTGTTCCGGCTCGGGATAAACTATTTTCCTACAGCTTTTGGAGAAGAGCAAAAAACTCCAAAAGCAAGTCGAACGGTCCCCTCCTAAAAATGCGTCTACTTTAGATATCGCACCCCTCCCCCCTCGGCCCCGGCGAGCACCCCCCAAGACCCTCCCCCGGGGCTCAGATCGTTGGGTGGGTACCGGGGAGAGGGGCTGCCCGCTGGAGTTTCGGTTGTTCTGGCGGGATCTCCGGGAGACCCGCCTGCAACGGGCTCTCAGTAAAACTGAAAGAGAAAAAAACCCAGACTTGCCCACCGTGGCGGATGGAGCAAAGCGGTGGGGGATTTTAGCGGAGGTGAGGCGCCTGGAGACGACTGTTTCCCCTCCTGCTCTCCGCTGCCTCCTCCCGCTCTGCCCCGGAGCCGGGCACGCCGCCCCGGTCCGCGCACCCCCCACATGGTGTGTAGCTCATCACAGCACAGGAACTTTAAAATGGTGCCGCGGGCGGGGGATCTGACGAGAAAGGAAGGGTCAAAGGGGCCCGGGGCGAGCGAGTGGGCGCGGGGGCCAGGAGAGGAGGCCTTCGGTGGCGGGTGGGGTGCCCAGGGTGACGCGCACTCAGGGGGGGTGGAGGAAGGCGCTCTGGGCAAAGGTGGAGGGAGAAATGGAACGCGGCCCCTTTAAGAGGCCTTCAAGGCGCTCAGGGACCGGGGGGCCTCTCCTCCACCCCCGGCCCGGCGTGGGGGGCCCTTCCTTAGGGAGAACCATCCCCAGACCCGCTCCCTGGAGGCTTCCCTCACGCCAGGTCCCGCCCGGCCCTGCCCCGGGGCGGCGGCTCCTCCTTACCCCGCTGTCTGCCGCCTCCTCCCAGCTCTCAGCGACCTCCTCATCTTCCATCTTACTCGCCGCTTTCCCTCCTCCCCCACCCTCTCCCCGCGCCTGCGCCCTGAAGCGCGCCTCCGTCGCGGGCGCCGGCACGCAAGGCTTTACTCAATGGACCCCGCCCCCTGCCCAGCCCGGAAGAGGCACCAGGCTAGGGCCCAAGAGCATTGAGGAAGCCATCTTGGAAGGGGGCAGAGAAAGCCGAAGGTTGCCATTTTCCTTAAGGGCAACGAGTTCTCTCTCGTACCGAATGGGGGTCCACGTGAAGTCCTCCTCTTGGGTACCGGAAGTGTGTTTTTTGGAGCCATCTTTCCTAAGGGCAGGCAATTGCTGAAAACTTTTTTTTTTTTTAAAGTGAGTCGTAGTTTTCGTAAAGTGAAGATAATTTTTTTCAAAATTCTGAAAACATTTATACCTCAATAAAGGATGAAAAATATCTGCTGATGCATAAACATTTTATTTCTGATAAGGTGAAAATGATTACAGTATTTCCTGTTAATAAAGCAGTATTCCAAGCACCTATTAACACTTTTATATCCTCTACCGCTGAGGTAAAAACATTACTGTTAGTTGATAATTTTGCACCTGAGCTGGACAGCCAGAACTACTAAAGTTCTCCCGAGTCTTTAATGACGGATGAATATATTATTACAATTACCTTAAAAACTTTATGCATCTTCCTAAACAATGTTCCTGTTTTATTTTTCGCCAGTATAGAAATGGAGACTTTGGACTTTAAAGTTCAACTTTGGCCACTTCCAACTTGAACAAACTGTATGATGTTATACTTAAGGTTTCTGTGCCTCAGTTTCCCAAAGTGTAAAAAAAAAAAGAAATAATAATAATAGTAGCTGCTTCGAAGGTAGATTGTAAGGATTAAACGAGTTACTATGCTGAAAAGCTTATAACAGCACTTGACCCATAGTAAGAGTTCTAACGGTTAGCTATTATCATTATGGAGGTGTCTTGTCTGCCTTAAGAAGATTCATAATTCTCATCTCTCTTAATCATCCTTTTCCCCCCCCCAAAACAGAAAAGCAGGGGAAAAAGCAAACACCACGTGTTTTTCTTCTCACTGACATGTTCCTATAGGCCTGTCATCATTAAAAATACGCCATTCAACAGTGTTGCATTTGGCTGCTATAATAAAGTTATCTGAATTGGAATAGATTTTTTCTCATGTTTCGAGTATGTCATTAATCTTTCTGAAGTAACAGCTTCCTGTCGTGAAACCTTGCAACTTGTATTCCTAATGATTATTATTATTATAAATTGCAGTCATGTGTTGAATGTTACTAGTCTTTATTTAGAAATTAAAGTGAGATGCTTACTAATTCTCTGGTTTCCTGACTTCCTGTCTGAAATATCATTCATCTCCAGGTCTGTCCTCAGTCCACTGGTCTGACCTAGATGCTCATGTTATAAGCTACCCAATGTATACTAAAGACTCCTAAATTTGACTTCCAGCCCTGAACTGACCTGCTCTTTCCGAGTCATACCTCTAAGTTTCTTATTGGCATCTCCACATGGATATGCCACTAGCGGCTCAAATTCTCTATGTCTAAAATACAACTAATTCTGTTAACAGCCTGACCAACTTCAAACATGAAAGATTTTGTCTTGTTTGATGTGGATTAAGGCTGCCCCAGCTAGAGAAGCCCAAGGTGACCTGGCCTACATGCCGAACTATATTACCCGGTGGATTTTTATGGTATGAATTAGGGCTGCCCCAGGGAGAAGCCCAGGGCATCCTCACCTACATGCCGATCTATATGACTAGATTCGTATCTAAAGTTATATGACCGCACAATAACCAGACCCCATCTGCACTGAAATCATTTAACGACTTTTTACATCATCTTTTCTTTTTCCAGTAAAAATAAGTCACGTACCCATGCCTTATAAATTTAGCCCTAACCCTCAACTCGGGGCAGCAGCAGGAGCTCTGACTGCCCATGGGTCCTGTCCCCATGCAGCAGCTCTTTACTGCCCATG